>NC_072732.1:215158308-215458308 GCF_026930045.1 Uloborus diversus
GATCTTTGTCCGAGCGAGGAATATTCTTTTGCCACTTACGAAAAAAAGTATCATCCTTTGGAGTACAAAAAAGCGTAACTTTGTTTTTATTACTTTTGTATCCACTCGTACAACCAGGAACAAAGCATGTCCTATCGCTTTTCTTCTTTTTATTATTTGTAGCCATGAAGAAGCAAATATTAGTTCTGAAAAAACAGTGCTTTCCGCAACAATAACGATTTTAAACACTTTGTTCAGGATCAACAATGGGAATTCAAGATAAATAAACAACGCCCGGCGAGAGCTCGCGCGCCCTCTCGCGGTTGCCTCTTTTTAAGTGCGATATTTTTAACATTAGCTCAATGGCCGATCGCAACACTACCCCTTCTAGGCACTATAGTCACAACTGACTTCAACTGTATTTATGTCGAGGACTGCATACTAAGTGCCTTGCCTCCATTATTTTATATACCGATAGATGGCAGCACCATCACCGGATCGAACAGTTAGTGAGAATTTTGAACTAGTCCAGGAGCTAATAGCTACCTAGTACTAGCACCCCCAGAGGTATCGTTTCACTTGGAGGACATTGAGACCACGAGCATATTTAACGTCGCCCAGTCCCCATTAATGACGACGGTGGGTCTTCGACCAGCGAGGATCGAACCCGAGGCCCTCCGGTCCCGAGTCCAATGCCTTACCGATCAGGCTACCACGGCCCCATCGGAAATGTCATTTCAATGATTTAAAATTTTTAACTGTTGCCATCTTATGTTTGTTAACAAATAAAATATTTGTAATTAATTCAAGCAAGGCTTTTAAAATAACTTTCAATTTTCGCTCTTTGCTTTGCTTTTGCAATAATGCAGACATTGGGATGGTCGTCAAGTTTTTTCATGTGTAATTTTGTTTTTGTTGGGAATATTGCTTCCTCGTCAAGCATGGGGAGGGATCAGAAAAAAAAAAGAGAAAAATATAGAAGAAAGTTTCGTGATGGCCACAACATACTAGTTTTATTTTGTTTTTTCGATTTTTGTTATTTTTACAAATGAACATTTCAAAGTAATTCAAACTAACTTCAAAATTATACCCTCACTCCCCATTTTTTTTTTTTTTACAATTCCGTGGCGAGACAACTTCCGCCAAAAGTTTTCGTCTCTTTTCTGAGGGATGAATCGTTATCGTTTACTTCTGCCTTCCTTTTGTTTAAAAAAAAAAGTTCGATAAAAAATGAATTATTTTCATCTTTCCTTTTTTAAACTCAGTGAATTGAAAAAAAAAAATTCAATTTAAAAATATGAAACAACATAAGAAAAAAAAACGCCATACAAAATTTAAATAAACATATTGACTCGTGTATTTGTTGTAATCGTAGTGTATCCGTGGTTTTATGTGTTGTATGTTTCTTACCAAATCAAGACCACTCGATCAGCCCCCAGCAGTTTTGTTAATCGCTTTCAACTTGGTCACGTGACGAAAATGTCAACTGATTGGTGAATCGGATGCAATTTTGTTCACGTGACTGGCCGAAAACGACGAGGGAATATGGTCGATCGGTAAAATAACTTCCCTGACTGACAAAAAAAAAAAAAAAAAAAAACGATAGTAGGAATTTTAAAAATGTTGGAGATAAAAGTTTTATGCAATGAAAAATATGAATCCTCATATGAATAATATCCGATGATCGGGTAACCCGAGTCTTTCAACTATGAAACTCGCACCTCGGCATGATAATTTGATAATCTGTTTTGGTATTGTGACAAGGCTGAACTCAATCCGGCAACTTAACTGATTTCAGAGAAATGAAGAAACGAAAAAAATGGTTAGCAATGAAGGCTACCTATTGGAGGCTTAATCCACTGGAGTTAGGGTTACAACTTCAACTATCAAAATATCACCAAACAGGCAATGGTTTCGTTAAAATGTAGAAGCAATTTTCAACCGTCATACCTTGACGGGCGACTTTCTAGTTACAAAATAAATACAAACTAGTATGTTGTGGCCATCACGAAACTTTCTTCTATATTTTTCTCTTTTTTTTTTCTGATCCCTCCCCATGCTTGACGAGGAAGCAATATTCCCAACAAAAACAAAATTACACATGAAAAAACTTGACGACCATCCCAATGTCTGCATTATTGCAAAAGCAAAGCAAAGAGCGAAAATTGAAAGTTATTTTAAAAGCCTTGCTTGAATTAATTACAAATATTTTATTTGTTAACAAACATAAGATGGCAACAGTTAAAAATTTTAAATCATTGAAATGACATTTCCGATGGGGCCGTGGTAGCCTGATCGGTAAGGCATTGGACTCGGGACCGGAGGGCCTCGGGTTCGATCCTCGCTGGTCGAAGACCCACCGTCGTCATTAATGGGGACTGGGCGACGTTAAATATGCTCGTGGTCTCAATGTCCTCCAAGTGAAACGATACCTCTGGGGGTGCTAGTACTAGGTAGCTATTAGCTCCTGGACTAGTTCAAAATTCTCACTAACTGTTCGATCCGGTGATGGTGCTGCCATCTATCGGTATATAAAATAATGGAGGCAAGGCACTTAGTATGCAGTCCTCGACATAAATACAGTTGAAGTCAGTTGTGACTATAGTGCCTAGAAGGGGTAGTGTTGCGATCGGCCATTGAGCTAATGTTAAAAATATCGCACTTAAAAAGAGGCAACCGCGAGAGGGCGCGCGAGCTCTCGCCGGCGTTGTTTATTTATCTTGAATTCCCATTGTTGATCCTGAACAAAGTGTTTAAAATCGTTATTGTTGCGGAAAGCACTGTTTTTTCAGAACTAATATTTGCTTCTTCATGGCTACAAATAATAAAAAGAAGAAAAGCGATAGGACATGCTTTGTTCCTGGTTGTACGAGTGGATACAAAAGTAATAAAAACAAAGTTACGCTTTTTTGTACTCCAAAGGATGATACTTTTTTTCGTAAGTGGCAAAAGAATATTCCTCGCTCGGACAAAGATCTGGATCAGTTTTCTGTGGTATGTGAACTGCATTTTGATGACCGTTTTATAAAACGACATTATCAATATATCATTGATGGTAAAGAAGTAACTTTACCGCGTACAAGACCTTGCCTGACAGCGGATGCCTTCCCAACTGTTTTCCCGAATTTGCCTCAGTATTTGTCAAAGCAATTACCACATCAACGTACTCCTAAGGTGAGAAGTGATGAACCACCTCCTACCAAAAAAAGGAAAACTCAATCTGATGACTGTTCATCAGCTTTACTTATTGACGAAAGCCCAAGCAATGATGAAAACGTTTTAAAGACTATAGAGGGTGTCTCTCTTCCATCGAAGTCCTGGTCTAAAATTGTGTCTGGAGAAGGAGCAATTATATTTGCCTGTTATGAAAACTTACAATTTACAGGTAACTATGTTCTTTAATAAGCTATCCAAAATTAACTTATGCTTTATGATTGATGTTAAAAGAAAAAAAGAGCAAAACTGAATAACTGCTATATAAATCAAAATATAGGTACCTTACTATTAATTTTCTAAATTTTTTGCCTGAAAACATTTTGAAGCATTAATTCTCAAAAAACTAATTTGTAGATATAGATATGTATTACTATAACTACATTATTAATATTGTTCTGTTTTTTCATCTTGAATTCACTAATGGAATTAAAGGAACTGCATGCTTAAAAAATTGTGAACACTTTCGAGCTTTCCGAATTATGAAGTTATATTTTTAGCATTTATTATTATTATTATTATTTTTTTTTTTTGGAGTGAGTTTCATAAAAACAAATTGCAAAAAAAAAAAAAAAAAAGAGAAAACATCTTTGCCAAATTTTAACAAAAATAAATTGGAAATATCATAACTATTTCTGTTTCGTTGATACACCGAAAATGATGAAAGACGCACACAACGAAAACAGAAATTATGTATCAAAAGTTTTTCATTAACAGCATTTTTTTTAAATTTTATCTCAGTTTATCAATATATTAGGTGAAATATATTTTCCGAATAAACATTTTGTATTGTTTTTTCCCTGATTGATAAGATTTGTTGTAAATCTACAAAATAAATAACGATGCTACGATGCGAGGAATAGCGTAGTTCTGACGCCGGCGGGGACATCAGCGCCACCTAGTTGTTTCCTCCGTTTTGGTGCTACGGTTTCCGCTTCGATCACAACACTACCCCTTCTAGGCACTATAGTTGTGACTCTGAATCGAATCGAATCGACATTTCCGATCATTTCCATACAATTACTAGTATGTTGTGGCCATCACGAAACTTTCTTCTATATTTTTCTTTTTTTTTCTGATCCCTCCCCATGCTTGACGAGGAAGCAATATTCCCAATGAAAACAAAATGACACATGCAAAAACTTGACGACCATCCCAATGTCTGAATTATTGCAAAAGCAAAGCAAAGAGCGAAAATTGAAAGTTATTTTAAAAGCCTTGCTTGAATTAATTACAAATATTTTATTTGTTAACAAACATAAGATGGCAACAGTTAAAAATTTTAAATCATTGAGATAATATTTCCGATCATTTCCATGCAATTAAAATCACGAGAAATACGCAGACGACAATCTATTACGATTTATCTTTCTTATTGTTGCATTAATAAAAATATTTTTTATTCGCAAAAAAAAAAAAAAAAAAATCAACACCTCTTGGAGCGATCGGCGTCAAAATTGAACCAAAGCCTGTTTACATATGGATTCACATATATTCCAAATTTCAACCAGAACGTAGCATTACTTCTTGAGATAGGGCACTCAAAATGGAAAAAAAGAACGGGTGATTGCGCTACCCCCCTTTTTAGCTGTTGACACAAAAATAAAATCAGTTCTTATACCCACTAAGGGCTACTTGCCGATAAATTTTTCTTTCATTCCGTTCCTTATTTCTTGAGATACAGCAGTCACAATTGACGACAAAAAACGTTCTATAGCTCAACCCCCGTTTGAGTTATTGACACCAAAATTGAATCAGCATCTGTTCCTGTTAATACCAACATATGGACCAAATTTTGTTTGATTCCGCCAGTTACTTCCTGAGGAATAGCAAGCATGCGTAACTCGAAAAACGTCCCATTGCTCCACCCCCCTTGGAGGAATTCGCGCCAAAAACTAATGGGCACAAGTTCACATAGGGGCACATATGTGTACTAAATTTCGTTCGATTTCATGCGGTAGTTTTTGTTGTAGAGCGGCCACAAAAAACTGGTCACACACAGACGTGACACACATACATACACACACACATACATACATACACACACACACACAGACAGACAGACATTTTCCAAAAATGGTCGAAATGGACTCAGCACACCTCAAAACGTTCGAATCCGTCAAAATTCGAAATTCGAAAATTTGCACGAATCCAATACTTTCTTCTATATATTAGATATAGAAGAAAGTAAAAAGATTTACGGTTTCACTTTTTAATTTTTTTTCCCTGGAAAAGAAGAGGTTGTAATAGAAATAATGAGGCCAAGTCATCAGGAAATACAACGTACAATACAGGACAGGGTGTCTCAGAATGCTTGGGACAAACTTTAAGGGATGTTGAAGGGGACGATAAAATGCAGAAATCATACAGGAACATACGTTCGCAAACACAAAGCCGCCACGCTACGTGCACACAAAGCCAGAAACTGAAGGGAGTGAAACAGGTCGCAAATTGACTACACAAAAAAAAAAGACGATTTTACACAATACTTCAGTCTTTAAGAAAGGTGTAATGATGCAGTTGTTTAAAGTTGCGGCCTGTGTGCTCTAGCACGCGCGTCACAACAAAAATGTAGTGATCAATGAAAGTTTGTCAGAATGGTTCCTCATTGCGACGGTCAGTGCTTTGTTATGACGACGCGTGGAATACAGCTGCAGGCCGCAAATTTCAACAACCGCTTAAAACCGTTTTCAAAAACTTTAATATTGTGCAAAATCGTCTTTGTGTTATAAATTTGTGACCTATTTCGCATCCATCAGTTTCTGGTTTTGTGTGCATGTAGCGCGTCAGCATTGCATTTGATGTTCTCGTATAATTCTTGCTTCTCTTTGTCCCAATAATCCTGAAACACGTACTATATTGTTTCAATTTCAAAATATAGCTAAACAAAGAATGAAAATCTTTATGACATGATTTCATAATACATTTCATCATTTTCGCCATTGTTCATTTCACTGCACGCTCTCGATTTTCGGGAGCCCGGGAGGTCTGCGATGCTCGCCACTCGAGATCTGCTATAACTTTTGCGTCCGTTCGTCCGGAATTTGACGCAGCAGAGTGTGACCACGCCTATCACGACTACGGCGCACAATATGGCGACCAGGATGCCCGCCAAGGCAGAGAATGATATGACTCCTGCAATTAGGGAAATAATTTCATTAATCTGCTTTTTTACGCACAAGCAAATGTATTACATTCATTCAGGGTTACTTTGATTAACAAGTTGTCTATTTTTAAATGCGCCAAGAATATTTTAAATGATCATCTGTGATGAGCAAAAAAAAAAAAAAAAAATCGTATGAATATCTAAAATTTAGGTATAATAACTAGGACTCGACCGATGCATCGGCGCCGATGGTTCAACAATTTAGCCATCGGCATCGGCGGCCGATGCTAACTTGCAGGAAACATCGGCCCATCAGCCTTAAAAAACATCGAAAAGCCGATGGAATTGGCCGATGTTTTCGAAAAAAAAAAAAAAAAAAGTCCTTTGCTGTTTTACTTTTTAATGCAAAGTAAAGGACGTTATTGTTTTCATATAAAATTGTTTACTTAACTTCAGTATGAATTTCTATTTTAGTCACCCCTGAAAGAGTTTTTAATACTGCATTCAGGTACCAAACAAGTTAATTATTGCGTTGTATCTTGCGGCTGGATGTACGTATGTATCTCTCATAAGTCATAACTCAAAAATGGTAAGCTGTAGAAGGTTAAAATTTCGCCTGCGGGGTGTGCGTACGTTCCAGTTGGGCACTTCCCTTTTTATTTTCGATCGCGTGTTCTAAAAAGTGTATTTACAAATTTTTTTTTGTGGCTATCAATTACTTATTTCAATACAAAACTAATATAGCGTCTCAGACTGACGATCATTTGGTGATACACTCTATAACAAAAAAATCGACGCACCAAGAAGGAGTGATCCGATTGAGACAAAAAATGGTGGATAGGAAGACAATGCACAGAATAGTAAATGATTAAATTCTTAGAACAATTGAATAATTTATGTCAGAGTTACAGTAAAAAGTTCAATAAGGTATTGACCCGCCTCTAGCCTAGATACAAGCGGAAGTACGACGTGGGAAACACCGATAAAGCTCCCGGACGTTGTCCTACGGTATTTCCGGCCAAATTCGCTCCAATTGTAGGACGAGGTTATCAACATTCCTTGCCAGATACAATCGCCATCCCATCATATTCCAGACATGCTCGATGGGAAAGAGATCTGATGATCTGGCAGGCAACGAAAGAGTTTGACAAGCTTGCAGACAGTTCATAGCAACACATACCGTATATTATCTGGCATTGTCCTGTTGAAAACCAGCCGAGGGTACTGCAAAAGGAAGGGCAACAAAACATATCTTAGGATATCGTCGACGTACCACTGTGCAGTAAGTGTACCTCTAATTACGACCAAAGGGATCCAGTTATCAAAGGAAATGGCACCCCAGACCATAATGCCTTGTTGAGGGCCAGTGCGGAGTGCAAATGTGAAACCAGGATCCCTCCTCCGCCCTGGGTGTCTCCAAACACGTCTTCGATGATCGTCATGACACAGTTGGAAGCGGGATTCGTCGCTAAAGACCATACATCCCCAGTCGGCACCATTCCAACCTGATCGAGCCATGCACCACTGTAATCTGGCTCGGCAGTGTGTAGGCGTCAGTGGCAGGTGGCGTAACGAACGGCGCGAGCGTAGATTTCGTTGTCCCAACCGTCTGCAAATGGTCATGATGGACACTGGTGTTTCGGTTGAACGTCTGATGGTTCATAGAGATGAAGAAAGCGCTGTGATAGCTGATCGGACAATCACTCAGTCATCACGATCTGTTGTGACTCTAGGTCGACCGCTAACATCCTAACACCGAACTCTGCCATTTTCCACCCATCCTTGCCAGTATCTTCGAATCGCCGCATCGCTTCGACTCAAATGACGAGCGATTCTCTGATTTGACCAATCGGCCTCTTTCAATCCAATGATATGACCTCGTTTAAACTCTGGCAGTTGCTCGTAATGAGCACGAACCATGCGACGAGGCATTTTTAAGTTGTTGAAAGGTAATCTGAATTGCAATCAAACCGAAAGTTTTAACAACTGTTGAAGAACTGCTCTTTATATACATCTGTTGGATGCACAGTTTCGATGCGCTGGGGATCAAACTATTCATTCATTGGACACCAAATTTCAATCATTTGCATATTTGGTCAAAACAATCATGCATGCAAAATTTCAAAGCAATCGGATGATTGCTTCTTTTTGCGTCGATTCTTTTGTTATAGAGTGTATATTGCGAATTGGAGACCATGGAAACAAATATGAGATGGCGAAACCGGTTTTTGTGTCATTTTGTTAGATTCCCGTTGAACCGACGGTAATTTTTAGAACACTTGCGTGCCCCCCCCCTCCCTGTATTTCTGAAATTAAATTCTAGTTGCACTTCCAAGTTGTTTAAAACTAACACCATTCATAAAATTACAGATTTTTTTTAACTTAATCTATTGTTTAGGAATAATTTAGAGCATTAATGTAAGAAATTGATTAAAGACGTTTTGAATGGTGACATAATTCGGAAATCAAACGGAATTTTGAATTTTTTCTTCGGAAGTGCTGAAGTCGACTCAGAAACTCTTCCGAGGCGTTGGTGGTAGCGGTTCTCTACTAAACAAATGAGGCCGAAGTTGGGAACGAAGTTTAATATTGTGAGTTATTCCAACTTGTGACTTACTTTATTTGAATGATTAAACAACATAATTTAAAGTTTTTTAACTATGTATAGTGTACATAATCCATACATTATTACAATATTGCTGAAATCTTAGTTATATGTTCAATTAAAAAAAAAAAAAAACAAATCAGTTGGTTATTAAACAGTGTCTTTGTTTTTATTCCTCTTTTTCTTTCTTTTTTTTTTTTGGCTGTTGTTCTTTTTCTATTATCATACAACAGTCAAAAAAGAGAAGCATAACTACATCCTATATAGATTGTACGTAGTACGATCCAAAATTTCGGGGACAAGCTGTATAAAACTTTACCCAGAATAGTTCACATTGCGAAGCACATCCACCTTCAAAGGGTCACCTTGAGGGACTACGTACTTCTGCCAGTGTTCACATAACTTTTGGAAACACTCCTGGAAGCCTTTTTCGCATACTATGATGCAGCTTTATCTTCTCCTGACGGAAGAAAGCGGCGTCCATGCAAATGTTTTTTTGCTGGGAACAGGTAAGAGTCACACGGAGCTAAGTCCGACGAAACGTTACGTTATTTGTTTGTCATATCAGAGCATTGATCAATCAAACCGTGTATCCTCAAAATGAAAGTCGCCTTTCTCCGCACGATGAAGTGAAAGCAGCAGCGCAAGAGCCCTTGCAGGAGGTTGAGAAAAATGGCTGCCAGGAGTTCTTCTAAAAGCTATACGAACGTTGGCAGAAGTGCATAGTCGTTCAAGGAGATTATTTTGTAGACGTGCTTCGGTAATGTGAACTATTCAGGGTAAGGTTTTATACTGCTTGTCCTCGAACTTTTAGATCATACTACGTACGTATGAGTTTTCAACTTACCATATCATAACGTTTCTGAGTGACGCAAGTTTACGCGTATGAAAACATCACAAGAGAACTTGCGATAATTAACTGAGGAAGTGTTTAAAATGGATATTTTGGTCATCTATATGTTCTTTGGTACATATGCGTGTACAGATGTGCCGAAAAACTTGTGAAGTTTAAATTGGGTGATCGTAAAATAGAAATTAGGTCGAAATTTGATTTTTTTTTTGATTACAAGTCCTTATTCGTAGAAAGGAAGTAAAATGAGATGAATGAATGATCCTTTACATCCCTGACAATCTTATCAATTTATTTCCGTTAGATTTTTTTTTTTTTGCCATCGGCCAATGGCATCGGCCATTTGGAGGAAAACAATCGGCAATCGGTCATCGGCCATCTTTGAACAATCGGCCAACAATCGGCATCGGCCCATTGGCCTAAAAATGCCATCGGTCGAGCCCTAATAATAACTGTTAAACACAATTTAAAATGAATGCTTAACCTGGTTCAAAGTGATCCTGCCACTAAGTGTTTCTTTGAGCCGTGTGAGAAACGGGATGCAAGGTAAATTATTTTATTAACATTAGTACAACTTAAAACGCGAAAAAATAATTGAAAGAAATGACATAAATAATTAATTAAAATTACGAAATTCTCTTAGTGAGAGATTTGCTGCTCTAGTTTTATAGTTACTCAGTAGATGGCGCCACTTTCAATACATACAAAAGAGTGCCGCCATCTATTGAGTAATCAGATAACTAGAGCGTTTGGTTGCTTATTTGGAGAATAACAAAATTTCTTCATCTTTAAAAACTCCCTATTAGATTCAAACTACTACAAAACAGCATTCTAGAGTAGCTTCCGAACAGTCACTTGAGAATGATTGAACGATATATTGCACCTAAGGATTGTTGGCATCCGTCTCTGGTAGAGTTCACTTCAAATCGGTTGAAAACAAAGAAAACGATTATTGCCATTACCAAGCGTTCTCGAAACAAGTTTTTTTTTAAATATATATTCGTGAAACGACGTTTGTTAACTGAGAATCAAAATTTAATAGAAAACTCGCTTCAAACTTCCCGTTAATCAGCATGAAAGTCTTGATTTGCTGATAGCAAGAGACGATTAATCCTTATTTTTAACATCCCTGCATGAAGTAAAGACTGTTAAGCATTCTTTATAAGGTTTCCACTCAAATTTTGATTGAAATTTCCATTGTACTCGTAATCTCCTCCGAACTAGTTTTTTCGTTACGTCCAGCCTACTTAGGGGTGACTTTCCCAAAAACGGATCTTTATTCGTTTTTGAGCAATCACGATTGCTTATTGCTTTCATTTGACTGTTTTTGGCGTTCGTATGATTTTATTTTCCCGCCAGCACCCTGTGCAGCATGACCGTCGACCGGCTCCATGCTGCTCCTCTAGCGAAAGTCGTCCCGAGGTTGCGTCCATATCCTACACACACGCATACACACACACACACAAACATACACACGCACACACAAACACATACACACACAAACATACACACGCACACACAAACACATACACACACGCATACATACAGACACCTACACATACACACACAAACACATACACATATGCATACAGACACACAAACACATACATATACCCACAGATACCCCCCACACACAAACACACATACACACAACTACCCATATACCACCCACTAGGCCTAACTACACAAACACACATGCCTACATACACACACACATTCGTGATTGCGAAAAACATAATTTGAATTCAAGATGTCAAAATTCAAATTATTATTATTATTTATTGAGCAATCACGATTGCTTATTGCTTTCATTTGACTGTTTTTTTGGCGTGCTATCATTTTATTTTCGATCGGGTCCTCACGCTGCTGCTCCTATAGAGAAAGCCGTCTCCAGGTTGCATCCATGTCCTACACACACGCGCATACATAAACAACTACACACACACACGCACACACACACAAACACATACAAACACATACACATACACACACACTCATACATATAGACACCTACACATACACACACTCAAAAACATACTCACAACTACTCACACATTCATGCCTGCACACAGACACACACAATATGCCTGCACACAGACACAAAATGCCTACACACATACACATACCCCCCCCACGCACACACATTCATACACACAACTACCCACACACTTATGCCAGCACACAGACACAAACACACATGCCTACACACACAAACACACACGCCTACACACAAACACACACGTCTACATACATACACTCGTGATTGCGAAAAACATAATTTGAATTCAAGACGTCAAAATTCGAATTAATTTTATTTATTTTTTCTTTTGGTGACAAGATAGTGTTAGTTTCTAATTGGGGCAGTGAGAAGTAAGGGCAAGTGGACGTTTTCAAGTTCTGGGTAGAACGAGGTTTAAATTCAGATCCTAGGTCGATTTTTATTGAAAGTTTTTCTAAATCGTGCTGGAGAACGGACCTGGGCGACGCCCCCCCCCCAGGGGGCGCAGAAGAATTTCAAGGAAGGCGCGCATGTATTCCGAAAGTAATGTAAAAAAGGAAAAGAAACTATACTTTACCCAACTTTGAGGTCACATGTTAATGTTTTCGACATGACTGCCATTTTGAAGTTTTTAACTGCAGTTGTTATCCATATACTCCCGATTATCCGTGTGCGGATTATCCGTGCATCATTTCGGAATCACACTTTTCTAAAGCTTCGATGATGTTATCGATAATATCATTGAGGAAGTTAAAGAAATCTAAGGTTTCGAATCAGTTGACGCTGAAAATGTCGAAGAGTGGTTTAAAAGCGACGAATGTGAATTAGGATTTCAATGTCTAACTGCCGAAAATATCATTGAACTTGTTACTGAATCAAACGCAAGTGATGATACCGAAAACGAAGATGAAGAACATGAAGAAAATACAATTTCGTTCTACTGCTCTACAATCTGTGGAACATTTGTTGGATTACATGAGTGAAAGAGGTTACGATTACGGAGAAATAATTGCAGTAAGAAAAATTTGTACGGACATACGCAACGATTTAAACAAACAAAGAAAACAAAAATGTATCGCCGATTTTTTTAAAGCAATAAATTTCGACGAAAAGTTCCTGGTTTGTGTGAGCATTTAGTTTTTTCTAATTTCCCCTCAAATAGTTACCCTGCATATTCCTTAAATGATTTTTCGGATTATCCGTGTTTTTCGATTATCCGTGCTACGCCGCCCGGTGATTAGCACAGATAATCGGGAGTATACTGTATTCCTATCTTTACTCGTTTGGTGCAACTTCAAACTTTCTTTGAATGACGACACAGTTCTTGAGAAAAGCACAGGAGATTTATTTACAGCTATGTACAGGAAATGTAGTTACAACTGCTAAATCAATCACCAGCAATTAAGCAAATATCAATTAACACCATAAACCTCAACGGTCACACATGTATTTACTCCAAAATACGCAAAAACACAGCGCAAAGGCTAATACACACAGAGTTAAATACATGCTCTCCAGCGCACTGCTGATACGATTCACAAACAAAACTAAACTCTCATTCAAATGCCATACAGCTTTCGGCAAAGAAATATCCAGAAAATCCTACCTTGTTCTACCAATTTCTCATATTTTATTTTTACTCCATTCGCAAATCTTATCGTTCAGAAATGGAGGGACCATATACTTCATTCGAATGTAGTTGTGCATTTATTACGAGAAACTATTTACAAGTTACGTTACTAAGACAATTTTAGATGAAAGATAATGAAATAAACGCCCAATTTAGCCAGATTACAACAAATTAATAATAAAAATAATTACTATTTACAGAATTTGTAACACTATGAATCTTTATTTACAGCATTATCTGGCATTCAGTTAAAATATCGACGAAAGATAGACGGTAAAAATGACCTAGAGTGCGCTTTTTCGCAAGTTACTACCTAATATTTTAAAACTTGTCGAGAGCAAAGAGTGGTTATAATCTTTTTGATGTTGCGAAAGTGATTGGTATAATACGCCAACCGTTCCTAGATCCAAGATTACTTCGAAGCAACCTTGAATCATATTGGTGAATTTTTGAAGTGATCCTTTTTATGCGAGGACTTGGAAACTCTGGTCTGCAACTTTTTGTGTAACGGAAAGTGACGTGGTTTTGTGCGACCAAAAGCATCACATGCGCTCTTCTCGCTTTCTTTCCTTCTCGTTGTCCGTGATTGCGTGTACTGCTCGGCGATTACTGAGGACAGCTGTTGGTTATTAACAGAGCATCCGTTGAAACACTCGTGTATTGTATAACCATTTCGAGCAATGTTTAATGTTCTTTTTGTTTGTAATTTATTTTCTACGTTAAAATTTTCAATGTTGTTGTGAGTATGCAAATACAAATACAAAGACCAGCAACAGACTCTTGGCCCAGCTAGGCTGGTCCTAGTCAATTTATTAGTTCTCAAACGCCTGCCGACGTATGCCTGAAACGTCTTGGCCAGTACTCGATCCGGGGCCCAGTGGGTTCGATGCCTAGCGCTCTGCTGATTGCGCCGCTGTGATTTTCAGTCTGATTGCGTAGTGCTTTAATATAAGTATATAGTACGTGTTCTAAAACGATAATGGGGTCGTTTCCAAAATTTTAAAAGTATTTTTTTCTGAAAGAGCATGCTTAAAAACATAGGATCTGACCATTTTTTGATAAATTCATTTAAGTTTAATATTTTAAAAAAATTACTTAAATCGGTGCGCTTTTATTGTTTAAGCTTCTGCCGATGACATCACAAATGATGAAATGCCATTTCGTGTTGCCATTCACAGAGCAAAAGATTTAATTCGCATCTTTACTGACGTGTATTGGCAACGATAGGGTTGATAGCAAGCGTAGAGCGCAATTTTAATTCGCTTCTTGATTATCATAACGTGGAAACGCGTAGGAAAGATGCGCCAAAGAGCACCATTTGTGACGTCATAAAGACCACGCCTTGTTTGAAAAATCGGACTTTTAAAAAAATTAATTAAAAAATAACTGTTGAGAAAATAAAAGTATTTTATGGGTCCATGTTAATTTTTTCGCTTATTTTATCAATTTCACCGACTAAACGTATTACTTTTGACTGAAGGAAACAACCCCATTTCACTTCTTAACGGACGAAGATGATACACATTAATGCAGATGTATATAATTTTATGTAAATAAATACATGATAAACACAATCTGTGATGCCATTCAAAAGTGGTAAATAAATAATTAAAATGTTTCTTTGTAACAGGGCCGTGGTAGCCTGATCGGTAGGGCATTGGACTCGGGGCCGGAGGGGCTCGGGTTCGATCCCCGCTGGTCGAAGACCCACCGTCGTCATTAAAGGGGACTGGGCGACGTTAAATATGCTCGTGGTCTCAATGTCCTCCAAGTGAAACGATACCTCTGGGGGTGCTAGTACCAGGTAGCTATTAGCTCTTGGACTAGTTCTAAATTCTCATTAACTGTTCGATCCGGTGATGGTGCTGCCATCTATCGGTATATAAAATAATGGAGGCAAGGCACTAGTATGCAGACCTCGACATAAAATACAGTTGAAGTCAGTTGTGACTCTTGAATAGAATAGAATAGAAATTCTTTGTAACACGAAAATTTCACTTCTATCGTGGTTCTTTGCGACACAACCTGTTTTTTTTTTCTGATATTCTGTCTTATGTTGCCACGATATATATGCTACTAGTGGAGTGTGACTCTGCTAAGTTGATCTATGACCTTGACAATGTTTACCTCCTTTTGGAGTTGTAAAGAAGTGTAATTAATTGACTTTGGGTTGAGTTGGGACTTTTTAAAAGTATTCCTATTTAAATCCAGGCCAATAAACACGCCCCATTTTTACTAAACTCCCCAAACGGAGGCAAACATTATCAAGGTCATAACTCAACTTATCAGAGACAAACTGTAAGAGCTTCTGAATTTTACAACAAAATATTTTCTGCTTACTTGGGCATTTCTTGTCTGTTATTATCAGGGCTGTCTTGTTCGGAGTAATAATCGGTAAAACTAAAAGAAAAAAAAATCATAATTCTTAAAAAAATCAAAATTTAAATTTAAAAAAAATCAAATTTCAAAATTATTTTTTAAATTGTATGTTGTGGAATTTTTAGAACTTTTTACTCCACGGATCCACCCCGAGTTAATTGCGCGCAGAGAAATATTTTTCGATCAAAAAATCATTAAATGAAACATCTGCTGCCATTTTTTTTTTCTCGAATATGAATAAATGAAATTTTGGTTTTTGTTAAGAGGCTTTTCCTGCAATCGGGGGATTTCAAGTGTTTCCTTTTTGGATATTTTTCTGTAATCTGCCGCACAATTTTACTGATTTTTTTTCTTCCGTTGAAGCCTGATTGTTGAACACGTGTCACTTGACATTACTTTTATTTTTGAGGCAGACCGTGCAAAGCCGGGCGACGCAGCTAGTATACTTATTAAATCTCTATCTGACTATTTATGTAATTCAAAATTGCTTAATTATTACTATTTTTAAAGTATTTTCATTTGAAAAGTTTCTGTGATCATAGCTCGAAGCCAAGAGTTCTTAGCCCTTCTAGTTGTACAGTGTACACCTAATATTTCTGTTTTCTTATCAGAAGAATTTCTTGATCAGCTTCAACAAATGTTACAGCACTGAAAGATATACATTACGAAGAGAAGGAAATAACATCTGCGGAGTGAGGGCCATTTACTTTTAAACATATTGTAACGGATCCGGTGCGACGTCCAACTTTCTTGAAATAAAGAAACAGTTATTGAGGGAAACACAGAAAATTTATTAACACTATGTACAGGAAAGAGCGTCAACAACTGCTAAATTAATCATCAGCAATTAAGCAAATATCACACAACACCGTAAACTCAACGGTTACACACGTATTTACTTCCAAATACGAAAAACAACACAGCGAAATGCCTCGCAATAAACAGAGCTAATACACTCTCAGTACAAATTCTCAATCGAAACTAAACTTTTTATCCTGCGTAACGGCTTTTATACACACCGAAAGAGACCTCTCAACTGTTCCAGAAAATGCTACACCGTTCTACACTTTCTTATTTCTTTCATTCATAAATTTTATCAATGAAAAATAGGGGCTCATATACTTCAGCCGAATGTATAGGGGCTGTATATTCATTACGGGAAACTATTTACAGGTTACGTTACTACAATAATTATTATTTACAGAATTTGTAACAATATCTAAAAGAGTTTTAGGAATTGCAAATTACAAATACACGCAGCTATTTTTAGGGGAAAAAATCTAACGAAGCATATTTAAAAAATAAATTAGACACTTGTATATCTGACATACTTTATTGAACTTGAGAGATGTCATTTTTGCGCGCTCCGTGGCAGAGCGGCGGAAAGCGCTTGCTGTGGCAGCTGCCTGATCACAGTAAAGGAGGTCGTGGGCTCGATTCCGACCGGTGCCCTGTATGTATTTCCTTCTCTTTATGTTGTAAATCTTTTCGATGTATTTGTTCAGAAGTAAGGCACCATGTTCGCAGTTGTGTGATGTATGCGAAGCTGGTCAGCTTCTTGTATAGTATAGTATCGCTATCATTTTTCAAATAAATATACTCCTTCAAGTATAATTTCTGGCCGTTTTCAACCAGCATTTTTTAAAAATTCATTATTAAAGACATTTTTTTTTGTGCTCTACGTCCACAGACTTACTTTATTACAGATCGCACAAGTCAAAATGAAATTATCATCACAAGGAGAAGAGGAGACCCAGGGCGAAGGCGCAAAACAAACTCATGATGTCCTTTGCTGCTTGCAGCTGTCGGCAGGGTCACAAAGAGCCAAGGCGAACCCCTTGACAGTTATGTCGCCCGACCTTTCCCCCTACCGTCCCAAAAATATTTGAATTTTGACATCTGGAATTCAAATTATGTTTTTCACAATCACGAATGTGTGTGTGTATGTAGGCGTGTGTGTGTGGGGGGGGGGGGTTATATGTGTTTGTATGTGTGTGGGGTGTATGTGTGTGTAGGCATGTGTATTTGTGTCTGTGTGCAGGCATGAGTGTGTGGGTAGTTGTGTGTATGCGTGTTTGTGTGTGTGTGTGGGGGGGGGTATGTGTATGTGTGTGTAGGCATGTGTATTTGTGTCTGTGTGCTGGCATGAGTGTGTGGATAGTTGTGTGTAATGTGTGTAAGTATGTGTTTGTATGTGTAGGTGTCTGTATATATGCGTGTGTGTGTGTAGATGGTTGTATGTGTGTAGGTGCGTGTATGCATGCGTATGTATGTAGGTGCGTGTAAAATCAAAGGACATCAAAACAGTCAAATGAGAACAATAAGCAATCGTAATTATTCAAAAAAAAAGGTGGGGAGGGGGGGGGAGAAAAAAATCAAAACTGCTTACTACAAAACAATTAACTCTATTTTAAGTGCCACTACAGTAAATACCAAAAAGAGTAAATTTTACTTTATCTTCACGGTTTCTATTATTCGGAGTCCCCGCCTCCCTCTTTTTCTTTCATCCTTTATTTTTTTGAGCAATCACGATTGCTTGTTGTTCTTATTTGACTGTTTCTGGCGTCTTTTGATTTTTCCCACCGCCACCCTCCCCACCATCACCGTCTACGAGCTCCTCACGATGCTGCTCCTATAGCGAAAACCGTCTCCATATCCTACACACCCGCGCATACATACACAACTACACACACACACACACACACACAAACACATACACACACCTACACACATACACCTACACATACACACATAAAACACATACACACACGCATACATACACACACACAAACACATACACACAACTACCCACACTTCATGCCTGCACACAGACACAAACATATATGCCTACACACATACACATACCCCCCCCCACACACACATTCATACATACAACTACCCACACACTGATGCCAGCACACAGACACAAACACACATGCCTACACACACATACACATACCCCTACACACAAACACACATACCCCCCCCACACACAAACACACACGCCTACATACACACACTCGTGATTGCGAAAAACATAATTTGAATTCAAGATGTCAAAATTCAAATTAATTTTTCTTATTCATTTCTTCCCTTCCTTTTTTTTTTTTTTTTTTTTTTTTTGCGTCAGTGTCGCCGGGCCCCTAGTTTCCGACTAGGCTGACATGGCCTCTCGTCGGGCCTGGGCTGTCGGAGCCAGTATTTCTAACCACTTGTCCGGGGCGGCTCCCATTTTTACCAATATTAACAAAAATTTTCACTTGTACGTGAGTGGCGATTGCACCTTACGTAGTCGTGCTCATGCGCCGTAAAAGGTACACAATGACAAATTAACACTTGCCGAGTTGAGTTTATGACGGAGTTGAAGAATTGTGTATGTGTTGAATTGAATTGCGAATTCAAAGTTGCAATGGAATCTTTATTCTGCGTTCCCCAATGCCAAGTTTTATGAAAGTTTTCCAGCAATCGAAATATTCAAACACAGCGTTAAGGTCAAATAGTTCAAATTCGAAGTGTGGTGCTGACTGTTCGTGTGGTAAAACTAAAGTTTGGTGGAACTATAGTTAATATACTATGCTGCAAGATTAGTGAAACAAGAACAAGCGTCTGAGAAACTTTTTGATGGAAGAGGTATCTGATGCACTGGTACAAGTCAGAAGACTTAGTAAGGTGAGCTATTTTGTTTCTTTTTAAAACGCTTTTATTAGCTTCACCTGTAGATGACAATGCAATATTCTATAATCAAATTAATTAATTAACTCTTTTAATTGTTAGTTTCCTCCAATTTTAATCAATATTTTGGCATAAATCCAACAATGTGAAAAAGGAAAAATTAAAAAAGAAAATACATTAAAAAAGGCTCGCAAAAATTATTTAAAGATATCTACAAAAACCTTTAATTTTTCTGCATCAGACAAAATTTGTTCCAATGTTCCAAGGTAATTAGAACATGAAATATAATTGTTTTTAACTGATTTCATGCCAAAATTTAGGTGAGCCTTCAATTGTAAATTCATTGCTGATCAGACCATTGTTGAACAAAACTTTTATTCAAATGCATCTCAAATTTTCAAAATAATATAAATATGATTTCCGCAAAAATACATCGATGACTCACAGTAGCTTCCCATCGGGGTGCCCTTGTCTTAATTTTAAGATATTACCTAGCACTCGTTTTATAAATAATTTCGTCGCCTGATAATTCTCCAACATAATACTAAAAAACAGAAAAATAAAATAATAGTTTAAAAAACTAAAGAAAAAACGCGCTCTCGTAGCAAAATGAACTAAAAAGTGAAAAATAATCTTTGGATGATAGTAGTTGACCAATCACTTAATTTTAATGTAATACAAAAAAGCGTGGGGTGCTGTCTATTTACATTTTTGCTTGGACAACAAATGGAAGAAATTCAAGACAACTGATAAGAAGCCCCCCCCCCACGCTTTTTTGTATTACATTAAAATTAAGTGATTGGTCAACTACTATCATCCAAAGATTATTTTTCACTTTTTAGTTAATTTTGCTACGAAAGCGCGTTTTTTTTAGTTCTTTAAACTTTTATTTTATTGAATTAATTATTAAACAGTCCGATGTTGATGACCGACGTTTCAGATTTTATCAACGGCGAGGGAAAGCAAAGGATGCATACTAAATCTGTATTATATAAGAAAACAGCAAAATACTCAGAAATCCACGACAATAGTGGCACAATCAATGTTTTACGCAAACTTTTAACCGATTTATTCTCAAAAATTCTACAACATACGCTGGTCACAACATAATCTGGAAAATGTTTTTCAAAGTGATGAAATTTCATTAATGTGCCACTATTGATTATATCGTTTATGCGCCACAACGCACCGAGCAGGAGCAGATGCAGAGGGAGGGTTATAGGGGTCATGACTCTCCCCCCCTAAACCGTCAACAATATTATCTATCCACCTATTCAATGTTATTATATGCGATCATCTTTACTAATAATAAAGCTGAAAGTCTCTCTGTCTGGATGTCCGGAGGATGTCTGTAGGATGTCTGGATCCCTATGACGCGTATAGCGCCTGGACCGTTCGGCCGATTTTCATGAAATTTGGCACAAAGTTAGTTTGTAGCATGGGGGTGTGCACCTAGAAGCGAATTTTTCGAAAATTCGATGTGGTTCTTTTTCTATTCCAATTTTAAGAACAAAAATATAAGATGGACGAGTAAATTGCGAAATTATCATAACGTGGAACCGTAACATGGGCACAAGCCAATTGGCGAGATATGAAATGATCATAACGTGGAACCGTAACATGGGTACAAGCTAATTGGCGAGAAGATTCACCATACATTATTTGTAAATATACAGGCGAACCAAAAGTCCTTTTAATTTTTCTATCACGGGCAAAGCCGTGCGGGTACCACTAGTAATTTAATAATTGCACACGAGGTGGATGTATGTAGAATATCACGCAAATATATTATTACACATCGTGTTCAAATACTTTGTGAATAAATTGTAAGTGTTTTCCGTAATTTTTTTTTTATTAGTTGCTTGTTTGAGTAAATATTTGAAATAAAGCCTTTCTTTTTTTTTTCGATATTAATTTTAAAAATTTGTGCCATATTTTTCGCCTTATTCCTCGTCGATTTGGTACTTTTTATTGACAACCAAACCGTGTCGGAAATGCTTCGTACCCAAAGCTCCATATTTTCCAGCATGACGCCCCCCCCCCCCAGTAAAATTCTAGTCTGTATCCGCCCCTGCACCGTGTAATGTGAACAATTTTGTGTCAGTACTGTGGCAAGAAAGATTATTAAATTCAGGCTTTAAGTAAAAAAATTATATATTGTTTCATTATTTTGAGTCGTGCAACTAGAATACACGGTGAGTGATATTAGCAAATTATATTTCTTCGAGGGAGAGTGGGGGATAGGAGGAAGGGGCGGGGGGGGGGGATTTTCCAATCACTGTTAAATAGCTGTGTATTTAAAACTCGAATCATGAACTAGATTCAGTAGCCTGAAATTTTGTGTAATTAAACGTTGTTATATCTTTGTGTTCGATACAGCGAGAACAAAAAAAGAAAATTGCTCTGTCTCATTTCATGCTTGATTATTATTTTTATCCGAACATTTATAATTACCGTAAAAGACGTGAAATTTTTCTTTATATCAAGCTAAAACTTTTTCCTTCGTGTTTTTATTCTCAATTCAATCTACACAATTTCTCAAAAAAAAAAAAAAAATTAATTCAAATTGCTTTCGCAATCACGAGTGTGTGTGTGTATGTAGGCATGTATGTTTATGTGTGTGGGGGTATGTGTGTTTGTGTCTATGTGCAGGCATGAGTGTGTGGGTAGTTGTGTGTTGGTGTCTGTATGTATGTGTAGGTGTCTGTATGCATGCGTGTGTGTGTATGTATGTGTTTGAGTGTGTGTGTGTGCGTAGTTTTGTATGTATGCGCGCGTGTGTAGTTGTGTATGTATGCGCGTGTGTGTAGCATATGGATGCAACCTGGAGACGGTTTTCGCTATAGGAGCAGCATCGTGAGGAGCCGGTCGACGGGTGATGCTGCAGAGGGTGCTGGCGGGAAAATAAAATGATAGCACATCAAAACAGTCAAGTGAGAACAATAAGCAATCGTGATTGCTCAAAAAAAAAAAAAAAAAAAAGCAACAGTTCAAAACTACTTTCACGTTGATCAGCATTCTAATTAATTGTTGTGTTCTTCGTTCCAAGTATATTGTTTTGTATAGTGTTTTATTCTTTCTTAGTATGAAATTATTCTTGAGTTTGTGTTTGAGTTTTTTGTGCGAATTCTTAGGAATTCAATGCTTACAGTCCATTATTAATTCGATTTTTTTTTTGTAAACTATGAACGAAGTCTTTTTTTTTTTTTTTTTTTTTTTTTTTTTTTTTTTGTGAATTCTGTGCTTTATTTCTTATTTATCACTTCGTTTACTTTTCAAGCAAAAAGGTACTTATTCAATTCTTTTCTGTTGATTATATTTGCTATTAATCATGATACATGAAAGAAAGTTAAGTCTTGTGTATTTGTGAAGTTTTATGTGTGTCTTGTTGGAAAATTTCTGTTTTGTAGAAATGTGAGTTGACAAATGAGGCGGGTGGGGGGCATTTTTTTGCCAACCATCTCAGAACAGTTTTCAAAACCTAACCGTTTTTTACTTCCTTTTACAAAAAAGGAAGTATTGTATTCGCGAAAAAATTTTCACTCAAAAATCGCCCTTAATTTCCATTTTGCTCACCCCCAAATGAATGTTGAGTTTTTTTTTCGATTCGACCACATGCGGAAAAGTGCCTAAGAATGTATAGACACGCGAAATATCCATTTTGACCATCACCGAGGTAATTACAACGACTTTTCTCGTGACGTCTGTATGTATGTGCGTATGTGTGTATGTGCGTATGTGCGTATGTATCTCGCATAACTCAAAAATGGTATGTCCTAGAAAGTTGAAATTTGGTACATAGACTCGTAGTGGGGTCTAGTTGTGCACCTCCTATTTTGGTTGCATTCGGGTGTTTCTAAAGGGGTCTTTTGCACCTTTTTGGGGGGAAATCATTGTTAATTTCGATGCAAACTCAAGTGGTGTTATAATTTGGCGGTCACTTGGCGATATATCGCCAGTCTTTTGGTTGCCAAGTTTTGTCGCCAACTTGGCGAAAAATTTGGCGATTTTTTTTTTTTTTTTTTTTTTTTTTTTTAAATCTGCTTTCAATGTGGCCATTGCTAGTGATATTTAAAGAGTTAGAGAGAGAATCCCATTAAAATTGCAATAATAGGGAAATAGCATTAAATTGGTGTAAAAGGAAGTCATGTGATGCACACATCAGCTCGTTTTTCTTTTCAAATAACAAAGGTTTTTTAAAAATCATCTAAAAAACCTTATTTTTTTTTTGTGCAGATACGTATCGGTTTTATGGTTAACGCAGCAAACCTGAAAAACTAAATCTAAATAATCAGATTGGTCATACTTAAGCGTCGAGTTAAAAAATTCTATATTTTAATGTGGTTATCCGTTTCACTTCTATTCATGTCCCAAGAAATAGTATATATTGGAAACAATAAAACTGTGTGAGCGCACAATTCAAAATCTTTTTACGTCTTCTTGAACAGAAATACAAAACGCATTGAAAAAAAATCTTTTTTTAGTGCTGGGGAGGAGCGAGCAAGGGGGGGGGGGACGTGTGTTAAAACCACGTCAATCTTTGAAATTCGAATGTTAAACTCTAAAGTGCTGTTACTTGACTATCGGTTATTGATGGTCAATTCAGCAAAGCTAGAAAATATGAACAAATGAGCGAGGTGGTCTCCCGTGTGACGACTAACATTTTGAGTTTAATTTAAAACATAAGTTAGTGTTAGAGGTGGAATTTCTTAGAGATTACTTTTTAATCGTAGCGCTCTTAAGTATTCTTATTGACTTACCTTTTTTTGTGGCGCAAATATATCCCCTTCTTTCATCGCACATGTAGTTGTGAAACTTCATGTTCGACGTGTAGATAACGGAACAGCTTTCAATGTCGCGGTTGGGTTCGCCTGCATCCCAGTTCTGCTGGAAGTCGAAAGGGGTCTGATCGGACCAAATGAACTCCCTACCTGTGTTGAAGAAAGTGCAGAAACTATAACTCCGCGGTTGAGTTAATAGGGAAGTTGCAATCTATAAAATGTTCATATTTAGTCTATTGGATATTGTTAATTGACCCTCAAAACTAAAAAATTCACCATCGCCGAATTTTAAAACACCGTGGTTTATATTTAATGAATTTTTAAAAATCCACAGGGCGCGAATGGGCAGCCTTCCGCCGAAGATCCCTTGTTTTCGCTAGGGACATTTTGAGCGCGCTGATATTTTTATTTTTTAGAAATTCAATAATCCTTTTGAACACACTATGGAGACCGGATTCGTTAAACCGGCTTAAACCGGCTTCTCCCCTATCGGAAGAGGGCATGACGTCACTTCCTATGCCATTTGACATCACAAGAGCTTGAACTTTAAAAATTAATTTAAAAAAAAACTACTTATCGTATCGCAAAAATTTTTTCACCTATGATGTTCATACATGTTACTCTATCATATAAAAATAAAATTGAAAAATCGAAAACTTCCCTATTGTACCGCGGAGTAAAATTGAGGGAAACGGCAGCTTTAACTGTCGGTCAAAATAAAAAATGAGACGAAAATGCTAGAATAATTCCATGTCATACCTCCTTTGACTTGTTGGTATAACCCTATATGAAGTTCATTCTTCGTGAACTGAACAAATGATCTCAGGACATCCAATTCTTCTGGCGAATGAAGACTGGCTAGTGTTCCACCTGTAGAATGAAAAAATAGAAGCACAGAATCTTTGTGAAATCGCAAGGAGAAAGCATGAAATTTCACATGTTGCAGATATCTATTCCTGCACTTAGGCCGGCAGAGCTAACAATGGAGCTGTAAAAAAAAAAAAAACCTTGGTGTAATTTCCACGTGAAACTATAACTATTTCCTCTTAAAACACTTTTTGTATTTATGCGTAGTTAGTCGATTGGTTCTATTGATTTTTATCGCTCAAGAGCTGTAATAGTTTATATTGATTCAAACCAGGGGCGTAGCTAAGGGGGGGGGGCGGTTTGGGGACAATCCCCCCCCCCCGGAACGTTAGTCTCAAAAAAAAAAAAAAAAAAAAAAAAAAAGGAGAAAGAAGAGAGAAGAGAAAGAAAAGAAAAAGAAAAAAAATCAAAACGACTTCTTTCTGCGTAACAAAGATCAAAAATTCACTTCGCTCCCCCCCCCCACAAATTCTATTGAAAATCTGCTCCATGTGTGACCCTCAAGCATAAAGACGCCTCCCTCTGCTGCGACAATTTTTTGTCAATTGAGTGACATTTGACACTTTGCTTTAGAAAAAAGATTGATTTGTTAAATCCACGTATATGCAGCCTACCTTTGTCATAGATTCTGCAAATTGTTAAATATGTTTAATTTTATGAGCCCCGCAGTGGGAATATTGCATACAGTAGAATCTGTATGTTTCGAATTTCACATTAAAGAAAAAAAATCGCAATAAAGAGGTTTTGAGATACGGGGGCTTTAAGAAACTTTTTATAGAAATTTGAAATATGATGGTGAAAATTTGAAATCGATACTAAAGACAATATGGGCTCTTGATTAAAATTCCACTTTATTAGTTTTGTTTGGTATTTATTCTATTATTACATTATTAAGTGCTTTATTGCGAGTTTAAGGAATCATTTTGACAGTAAAAGAAACTTTAAGCATATCTTTTTCAAGAAAAAGTCTTTTATTGCTTTTTGGTCACTGATTTTTTTTTTTTTTTTTTTTTGGATTCATTATTTATCCTCTTGAGGTTAGCAATTGCTGCAAATCTAACTTTCTTTTCACTTCTGTCATTTCGATTTTCTAAGAAATCACAATTTTAAGAAAGAGAGCAACCAAAGAACAGTACTAATCCAGATAACAGAGTGAAATGGCTTTTAACTTGAATGACCTTTAACCATGAACTTGAAATGTTCATCTTACATGTCAAAGCTGTGAATTTCACCCCTTTACTCTTCTTCCAAGAAAGTGCGCGAAATGACTGTCCTTTGGTTAATCTTCCTGGAAAGCCTTCTCGTGTGTGTCATAGGTGGTCATAGTCAAAACGACCTTTGCTAATCAGAGTATCCATTGCAATCACATTGATTTTTCAGCCAGTATTTACTTTGTATTCTTTTGGAAACGTGCAGTCTGTTTAAAATAGTACATTCTAAGTGAAAGTTATTGCATAATGAAGCGAGCAAAACCGATAACAAGCTTTTTTAAACCCAAAGAAAAAAATTAAAACGACGAAAAGGATTGCTCTAAAAATAGAAAGTTAACGTTATCTGAAGAAAACGAAGTACAGTCTGCAAAGCAGCATTAGTCCCATCGAATCCTTCTGAAGGTAATTTTATTTTAATTTAAAAGAAAAACTGTATAGCATTACATGAATAAAATGTTTAAAAACGAAATGAATGTAGATTATTTCTATTAGCTTGGTTCGCATTAAAAAGTAGAAAATAAAAAAGACTTCTGTTTATAATACTCGAAAATTGCTGTTGCTCTCTCAAATAGATATTTATGTAAATTCTAAAGCAGCTAATAAAATTTAATAAAAAGGCTTGAGAGGAGAACAGATGGTATGCATTTGAGCGAATAACTTTCCACCGCCAATATTTCTTTCCTAACTATTTTTATTCAAATTTTATTAACTGCTTTAGAATTAGCATAAATGTAAATACATAAAAAGCAACATATAAATATAACGATATGAAAAGCAATTTCATTTTTTGCTGGTTATAATTCAAGAAGTCTTTTTTTATTTTATTTCATACTTTTAGTGCAAACCAAGTTAGTAAAAATAGTCTTTATAGTCTGACCACCGATGAGATTGAAAGTCAAACATCCAGTTTACAGGCGGAAATGGAAGTATCTATTAGCTTTCAGCGATGTCAGCTTTTGTAGATGTGTGTTAGCCTCTAAATTAAGCAGTCACACTGAAATGAACGGAACACGCTCATCAGAAATTTGATTTCCCCCTGATTTGGATGGTTTTGACAAGACGTTGCTAGAAAATTTCACTTTAAATTAAATGGAGGGAAAAGAAAAAAAAAGTTGAATTTTCCATAACATTAAAAAAATAAAAAATTCTTTGCTTTTGTTTTGTTGACACAAGTATCGGAATTGGCGCACCCCATTCCAAAGTATGTAAGATTCACCTCCCTCTTATTAAGTAACCCCCCCCCCCCGAAAGTTGGTTCTAGCTACGCCTCTGATCAGGGGCGTAGCTAAGGGGGGGGGGGTTGGGGGACAAACCCCCCCCCCCGAAATGTTTGTCTCAAGAAAGGGAGAGAGAGAAAAAAAGAAAAGAGAAGAGAAAAAAAGAAGAGAAAAGAAAAAGAGAAGAAAAAGAAAAAAAAATCAAAACATTTTTGTTTCTGAATAACTATTTTGAAAAATTCACTTCGCTCCCCGCCCCCCCCCCCCCCCCCCCAGTGTCATTGAAAATCAGCTCCATGAGTGACCCTCAAGCGTAAAGACGCCTCACTCCGCTGCGACATTTTTTTGATAATTGAGTGAAATTTCGCATTTCGATTTAGAAATGAGATTGATTTTTTAAATCCACACATATGTAGCCGTTTTTGTCATAGATTCTGCAAATTGTTAAACATGTTTAATTTTATGAGCGGCGCAGTGGGAATATTACATACAGTTGAATCTGTATTTTTCGAATTTCACAGGAAGGAAAAAAATCGAGATAAAGAGGTTTTCAGATACGGGCGCTTTAAGAAACTTTATAGAAATTTGGAATATGATGGTGAAAATTTGGAATCGATACTAAAGAAAATATGGGCTTTTGATCAAAATTCCTCTTTATTAGTTTTGTTAGGTCTCTATTCTATTATTACATTATTAAGTGTTTCATTGCGAGTTTAAGGAATCATTTTGACAGTAAAAGAAACTTTAAACATATCTTTTTCAAGAAAAAGTCTTTTATTGCTTTTTTGGTGCCTGATTTTTTTTTTATTAATTATTTATCCTCTTGAGGTTAAGCAATTGTTGCAAATCTAACCTGGCCAATATTCTAGGATTTTCCTTTTTTCTTTACTTGAAAAAATCTTAAACTTTCTTTTCATTCCTATCATCTCGGTTTTCTATAAGGAATCATAATTTTAAGAAAGAGAGCAACCAAAGAACAGTACTTAACCAGATAACAGAGCAAAATGGCATTTAATTTGAATGTCCTTTAACCATTAACTTGAAATACTCATCCATAATGCAACTAATACTCAACCTGTGATTTTAACCCCTTTACTCTTGTTCCAAGAAATTGCTCGAAACGTCTGTCCTTTTGTTAATCTTCCAAGAAAACCTATTTGTGGAACGCATTTCTCCCGTTTTTGCACCCTCAGCCCTTTCTGTTTCGAATTGAAAAAAATGCTTTTGCTTGCTGCTTTAAAGATCATTGGGCTTCGAATCCGAAAATGATAGCATAGCCGGAATTCGAGGCATAAGGTTTTTCAGTAAATTACCGCCCATTAGCCAGGGCTAAAGTAGAAATACATGAAATACCCCGCCAGCTCAGTCATTTCCAGCCGAGGACAGCAGTTTCGTGCTTATTAGCACTCATCAGCCCGGCATAGGAAAGTCACTGAGCTGGAGATGGAAAACCTCTTAAGGAAGCCAAGAGTACAGTCTGCTGAAGCAGCATTAATCCCATCGAACCCATCTGAAGGAAATTTTATTTTAATTTAAAAGAAGAACTGCATAGCATTACAGGAATAAAATGTTTAAAAACGAAATGAATCTAGCTTGGTTCGCATTAAAAAGTAGAAAGTAAACAAGACTTCTGTTTATAACACTCGAAAATTGCTGTTGCTCTCTCAAATAGATATTTATGTAAATTCTAAAGCAGCTAATAAAATTAAAAATAAAAACTTGAGAGTAGAACAGATGGTATGCAGCTTTGTGCAAATAACTTTCTACGGCCTATATTTCTTCCCTTTTTTTAATTCAAATTTCATTATTAACTGCTTTAGAATTAGCATAAATGTAAATACATATAAAAAGCAACATATAAATATAACGATATGAAAGCCATTTCATTTTTCGCAGGTTATAATCAAGAAGTCTTTTTTTATTTTTTATTTCATGCTTTTAGTGCGAACCAAGTTAGTAAAAAATAGTCTGACCACCAATGAGATTGAAAGTCAAACATCCAGTTTACAGGCGGAAATGGATGCATCTATTGGCTTTCAGGGAGGCCAGGTTTTGTAGATGTGTGTTAGCCTCTAAATTAAGCAGTCACACTAAAATGAACGGGACACGCTCATCAGATATTTGATTTTCCCCCTGATTTGGATAGATTGGTTTTTGACTAGACCCGTTGCTAGAAAGTTTCACTTTAAATTAAATGGAGGAAAAAGGAAAAAAAAAGTTAAATTTTCCAAAACATTGAAAAAAAAAAGTTTACACACACACACACACACACACACACACACACACACACACACATATATATATATATATATATATATATATATATATATATATATATATATATATATATATATATATATATATATATATATATATTATATATATATATATATATATATACATATATATATATAAATAAAAGAAGTAACCCCCCCCCCCGAAAGTCGGGTCTAGCTACGCCTCTGCCTCTGATTCAAACAATAGTTTAAGTACGGAAAAAGATACTGGGCCAAAAATCTATGCCTCAGAGCCAGAGACTGATCTGCCTCCCATCCTTTGCATGCGCCAGAAAAAAGTTTTTCCTCTCTCCTGTAAAATTGTCTTATTGCGACTTACGTCCTTCTTGCTCTCAGGTACAGAAATGTAAAAATACTTGATAGATGAAGTTAAAGGACATAAATCTTCTAGAATTTCTGAAATTTCGGCGGAAATAAACACTTTAGTTTTTACTATTTGAATAATTTACGCGTAATTAATATAATTATTCCAACCGCATTTTTTTTTCAATCGACAGTTTATTCACATTGCTGTTCTTTTTTACTTCCTTTTACAAAAAAGGAAGTATTGTATTCGCGAAAAAATTTTCACTCAAAATCGACCTTAATTTCCATTTTGCTCACCCCCGAATGAATGTTGAGTTTTTTTCCGACCCAACCACACTAGCAACAACGAGTTTTCTCGTGACGTCTGTATGTACTTATGTGCGTATGTATGTCGGATAACTCAAGAACGGTATGTCCTAGAAAGTTTAAATTTGGTACGTAGACTTCTAGTGGGGTCTAGTTGAGCACCTCCCCTTTTGGTTGCGTTTGGGTGTTTCTAAAGGGGTCTTTTGCACCTTTTTTGGGGAAATCATTGTTAATTTCCATGCAAACTCAAGTGGTGTTATAATTTGGCGGACACTTGGCGATATATTGCCAGTCTTTTGGTCGCCAAGTTTTGTCGCCAACTTGGCGATTTATTTATTTATTTATTTATTTTTAATCTGGATTCAACTTGGCTATTGTTGGTGATATTTAGAGAGTTAACAGGGTTGGCAAAAACCGGGTTTTTTTAAAAAAGCTCATGGACCCAGGGTTTTTTGGGTTTTTTTTTAAATAAAACCCAAAAAAAACCCAACTAAAACTGGGTTTAAAAAAAGAAATGTGGGTTTTTTTGTCTTTTTTTTAGGGGAAAGGTGGGGTACTCGTAGCATATTGTAGCATAAGTATATGGACAAAGCACAAAAATTGTCTTGATAAAAAAAGCTGAAAAATTCAGCGTTTTCTGAAGAAAGGTATAAAAGACGACAAAATTCAAGAATGGTGAAGTTTCAGATTTTTTTAGTTTCCATGATTACCAACAGTTAAGGCAAAGTTACTTCTTGAGTGATAAAAACTATTGTTTATTTGTTCGTTTTTAATTTCGACATTTTTTTTTTTTTTTTTTTTGTATTTTACTTTATTGTATTCCATTTTGTTATGCAAAACAACTGTAGAACCTCAAGTAGTTTAAATCCCTTTTTACTGAATTCCAGCTTAATCAAGACATTTCTTTGAATTTTATGTTGCCTGTTTTTCTATTTCTGTGTACAGAGTAAGAAATATTGAACTTTTTCGTAAGATAATGAAAATACTGTATATCCTATTCCGTTTTCTGTCCGACCATTTGTAAAACCTGTTATTTCTAAAAAATATACCTTGTTTATTCGAGTTTTGTGACGTGATGGTTTTCAGAAAATAATTCACATGAGAGCCTTTTAGCTAAAGTAGTTTCCTTTGTACAATCTGCAAATATTGAGAAAATCTGACGTGACAGGACTTAGTCAAGATAATTCGAGTTCCTTATTGACCAGTTGAAGGAAAAAAGTTAAATATATTTATTTAAAATCTTTGAAGCATTTTTTAATGCCCTTAAGAGTTAAGAAATACTATTAAAGCTCAAAATTAATTTTATATGTCCATTGCCTATTGTGGAAGAAGAAATAAAAAAGAAGTTTAAATTGTAAAAGTATTTACATTAATTATTTAAAAAAAAAAGTTCTCAGAAAATTTAAAAAAACCCAAAAGTGGGCTAAATAATGGGGGTTTTTAAATGGGTTTTTTCAAAAAAACTCATTGGGTCCAATCCAATTGGGTCCAATCCGGCCAACCCTGAGAGTTAACTACTGAATCACATTAAAATTGCAATAATGTGGAAATAACATTAAATTGGTGTAAAAGGAAGTCATGTGATGCACACATCAGCTCGTTTATCTTTACCTCCTGGTGCATAACCTATGCTTCAGAAATGTGAGATGTTGTTGTTGTTGGCGTGTCCGTAATAAACTACTACTGAAAGATTGGTGCCATTGCCTCGAAAGGTTGGACTTCTTTATTAACAGGTAAGACAACACAAGAAAGATTTACAGCACATAGAGAGAGAGGGAGGAAATAACACCCGGGGCACCGGCGGGAATCGAACCCGCAACCTCCGGCATATGAAGCAAAGCTTCTATCATAGAGCCACGTAGGCCCCATGTGCGATGTTGATAGATATTTGTAGTTTAAATGTCCTGTTAGATTTTTTTTACTTAATTCGAATTTTCAATTGTAATAAAGTTCAACATTTCATTCTAACCATGTATGCACCTTTATTTTAGTAAAATATCTGTAAAGTCGCTTCTCTACATGCACCTATCATAATGTGAAATATTTCGTGTAATTTTCTAATTTTCATGCACCGGTAACATTGTAAAATTTCTCATTCAAGTGCCCCCCGCATTGTCTAGTGGTCAGAGGAGTCAGAGTGCGATGGGGAGGTCCCGGGTTCGAATCCCGGCTCGGGCATGGATGTCCTCTCCTTGTTCTTCCTTTGTGTGAATGTTTTGCTGTGCTGTGAATGGTTGCCTACCCTACAAACAGGTTCTATGGCATATGTGTACTGTGGAAGTCTGACTTCACACCAAATTACGGTACAGTTGGAAAAGTTGAAACAGCGCCCCCCCCCCCCCCTTCAAACTATCCTAGCCTAGATGGCACAAGACAACAACATCAACAAATATCTCATTCAAGTTGCCTTCAGGCCAGAGCCTGATTACCGCAGGTTACCCGCTGATTACCTTTAATTTATCATACTAATTAAAAATAAATAATGATTTCACTCAGAATCTAGAGTACTATGATATTATTGATATTTTTGCAAATGCTGGGACAAAAAAAAAACCTCTTATTTGTTGATAAAAATTCCCCTTAAAAACTTGATCTCTTTGCAAATCCTAAAACCACTCCAAGTTTAGTCTGTATTTACAATTAAAAGTTATATCATAGATAACTTTGATTTTACGGTTTACTGCAACAGGGAAGTTGCAACCTATTAAATGTTCATATTTTGGCTATTGGACATTGTTAATTGACCCTCAAAACTAAAGTATTCACCATCGCCGAATTTTAAAACACAGTGGTTGATTTTTAATGAATTTTTTAAAATCCACGTGCAAAAGTGCGCTCTTCTGAAACGTCACGAGCCTACGTCACAGGGCGCGAATGGGCAGCCTTCCGCCGAAGATCCCTTGTTTTCGCTAGGCACATTTTGAGCGCGCTGATATTTTTATTTTTTAGAAATTCAATAATCCTTTTGAATTCCAGAAACGCGAGGAGTTAAATGAGAGAAGATAAGCCCTTTACGTTTCGTCTTCGAAGTCGAATGCGGAAGAGCGCATGACGTCACTTCCTATGCCATTTGACGTCCGAAACGCTTGAACTTTAAAAATTAATAAAAAAAAAAAACTACTTATCGTATCGCAAAAATTTTTTCACCTATGATGTTCATACATGTTACTCTATCATATAAAAATAAAATTGAAAAATCAAAATACTATATTGTGACATGAGTTACTACCAAATTTAGCATGGTTATGTTAATACGCAATTGTTAAAATATATTACAGCTTCATTATATAGAATAGGCGGGAATAGAGGGGGGGGGGGGGCACAAAATGAATTTCATGCCCAGTGTCTTCAAAAATCTTAGTCGGGGCCCTAGGGGGGAACTGAATTAAAACTGTGCCCCATGTCCAATATCAGAATGATCGGGCTCTGCTTCAGGCGAGTCTGAAACCAAACTAATTTTGTCGAACTCACCTCTCTGCAAACACAAGAAACTTGCTTCGAACCAATTCACTTCAACTCCAGTCTCAAAGAAATAACATTTGTCTCCACCCAGGTCTCTCCAGTCTTCTGGCTCTTCGGGGCAAGTTGCTCCTGGCACGGTCACAGGTAAAATTGGCGGAGACTCTTAAGGAAAAATAGAATCAATAAACCGTCCAATTAATGAAGTTAAAATTTCAGTTAAAATGTAAAATAATCAAACACGCCAAAGTTTCGTGAACTATTGCTAACCCGCCAAGCTACCACGTTTTTGTGTCGTCACGTTTCATGTAGTTTCATAAAAAGATACGCAGTTAAAGTATAACTTTTAACATGTGTTTGGAATAATAACTTTTAAAATTGCTTTTATTCCCGACTGGAATCGAGGGAAACGTCGAAAAGCTGGATTATTTTCAGTTTCTAATACTTTGAAAGTCTCCCATTCACAATGGGGTTGTTTCCTTCACTCAATAGTACTTTTTGTCGCTGAAATTAATAGATTAAGCAAAAAATGTAACATCGCATGGACCCAGAAAATACTTTCATTTTCCTAACAGTTATTTTTTAATTAATTTTTTAAAATGTCCGATTTTTCAAACAAGGCGTGGTCTTGATGACATCACAAATGATGCTCTTTGGCGCATTTTTTTTATCACGTTTCCACACTGTTAAAAATTTTCCGTAAAATTTACGGTAATTGTTACTGGCATCCATGTTGCCAGTCACTATTACCGTAAAAATCAAATGTTACTGCAAAATTTTACGGTTTCCTCAGTAGGCCACAGCAACCAATTGGAGCTGGGATCGCTTATTTTTCCGATATAAATTACCGTAAAAATCAGCGATGCGTTAAGTCCGCCATTTTACAGTAACAATTACCAGAAAATCTTCCTGAATTTTTAACAGTGCACGTTATGATAATAAACAAGCGAATTAAAATTGCGTTCTACGATTGCTATCAACATATCGTTGCCAATACACGTGAGTAAAGATGCGAATTAAATATTTTGCTCGGTGAACGGCAACATTGAATGGCATTTCATCATTTGTGATGTCATCGACAGAAGCATAAACAATGAAAGCTCAACGATTTAAGTATTTTTTAAAAATAATAAACTTGAACTAATTATTCAAAAAATGGTCAGATCCTACGTTTTTAATCATGCTCCTTCAGAAAAAAATACTTTAAAATTTTGGAAATGACCCCATTGGGTAGTTTCCCACTGTTCAGTTTGTTTTTTCTCAAAGAGCATTTTCGAAAACATGGGGTGAGACACCTTTTTTTAGTTTTGACTACTTTCTCTCGTGAAAAAATCTTAAAAGACGTTCAGTCGCTGTTTTCGATTTCGCTGCTGACGTCACGAGTGAACAAGTCGCTAGGGTTACCAGAACAAAGTTTCAGCACATTGCCATACTTCGCCAAATGAATATTTTATTTAACTAACTATTCTCGTTCCGCTAATAATGCTCGCAGTGAAAAATCTCCAAAAGGCGATGTCTTGCCAGAAAAGTCAACAACTCACTTCGATTCAAGTTGGCTGTCTTCACTTGTGAAGTCACACGATGAAATATATTGCTTTAGAAATCTGAGATTTAAAAAAAATAATTGAAAATTAAATTTTTGGGAAAACAAAAGTACTTTTTGGCTTCATTTTTTTGCTTATTCTATCACTTTCAGTAACTAAAAGTACTGCTCAAGGAATGTCGACTGAAAGAAATAACCCATTCATTCTGTGCTTATTTAAGTTCAGTCTCGAGGTTAATGGGGTTGTTTCCTTCAGTCAAAAATACTACTTTTAGTCGCTGAAATTGATAAAAAAAAAATGGAGCGAAAAAAACTTTTATTTTTCCTGCGCTTAATTTTTAAAATATCCGATTTCGAAAATAAAGCGTAGTCTTTATGATGTCACAAATGACGTACTTTGGCGCACCTGTCAACTGCGTTTCCACGTTATGATAATCAAGAAGCTATTTAAATATTGTGCTCTGCTAATGGCATCAGTGAATGGTATTTCATCATTTGTGACGTCATGTGCAGAAGTGTAAGCAGTGAAATTGCACCGTTCAAAGTAATTGTTGAAAACTATTCAACTTTGTCCAATTATTTAAAAAATGGTTAAATCCAGGTTTTTAAGCATGCTCTTTCAGAAAGAAAATACTTTTAAAATTTCGGAAACGAATTTCATGAAAGAGTCATGAAAAGTGACAGTAATTAACTACCATTTGAAGATTCACACACAAATGGATATTTTCGAGTGCAAGTGTCCGAACTCCAGTTCTCGCTTGCATAGCGTATTGCACAGGTTCCTTCCATCATAGTTTTGATGTTTTTCCAGCCACTGTACCCTACTAACCAACCAGACGTCCACTTCTGCGTCATCAGTTTCTAGAAAAAAAATATATTTTGAATTGAAATAAATCATAGGTTGAATTATGTTACACGGAAGAAAAGTGTATATAGGAGCGTTAAAAAAAAGAAAAAAAAAATGAATTTGAATTTTGACATCTTGAATTCAAATTATGTTTCTCGCAATCACGACTGTGTGTATGTAGGCGTGTGTGTTTGTGTGTGGGGGTATGTGTTTGTGTACGGGTTATGTGTGTGTGTGTAGGCATGTGTGTTTGTGTCTGTGGGGGTGGGTATGTGTATGTGTGTGTAGGCATATGTGTTTGTGTCTGTGTGCAGGCATGAATGTGTGGGTAGTTGTGTGTATGTTTTTGTGTGTGTATGTGTTTGTATGTGTGTGTAGTAGGGTGGAACGAAAAAAACAAAATTTTTATTTTCGAATCGTAATAGTGCAGAAAAGTTGCGATTGGTGATGACTTACAAAAATTTTAAAAATCGGATAATATCTTCCGATCCCGCAACGAGCCTGAATATTTGAAAAAATGGAAAATTTCGTGTTTTCTTAGTGATTTTTCAAAAATTTTGCTTTAATGTTTCTTTTTAAGGCTCTAAGACGGAAAAGTTACGATTGGTAAAGCCTTCAGAAATAAAAAAAAAATTGAAATCGAATAATACCTACTGATCCAGAAACAAGCCTAAAAAATCGAAAAAATTGAGAATTTCAGTTTTTTTCCGAATTTTTAACATTTTTGGTTCAATGTACTTTTTCAGGCCACAGAACTGAGAAGTTACGTTTAGTGAAGACTTCAAAACAAAAAATAAATATCTTTTAAAAATAAAACAATATCTTCCGATCGTGCAACGAACCTACATGTTTGAAAAAAATGTAAACTTTAAGCCCTTTTTCAGCTTTTTTAAAATTTTAGTTTAACGATCCTCATAAGTTCGGTATGAAATACTAATGGAAGAACGTTTGTTTATAAAACAAATGTGATATTTTAGTATTAGCCTGCCTGTGAAATTGTCCACATGCCCTTCATTCCCGCGAAACTTATATTTTTTTATGCCACTCAGTACAGTGTATGCATCAAATACGCCCCATTAGCGCCTCACGATCTTGAATTTATGAGCTTTTTAGTTGGCTTGTGTCTATAGGTATCTTACTTAAATGAATAAAGTAGCCGTGCTGGCATCAGTATTTCTCCATGTTTCTAATGTGCGTGTGAAGTCGATTTGCTCTGCTAAACTGTTTCAAACATGAATCCATCTTTGCAGAAAAGAATTGCGAGAAAGTCCTTTGAGTGCCCTATATTTGGCCACCCGAGAGATTTGCGAACAAATAAGCTCCCTACTTATGAAAATGTACTTCAAAGTTGCTTTCAAAAGAGATTTGAGTTAGCTAGAAAAGACAATAACACGAAAGTGAGTTTTTCCATTGTTAAGGACATAGTGGCGCAAAAAATTAAATGTAATCTTTCAAATGAAGAACAACCAAGTTGTTCAGTCAAGAGAGAAACTGATAATGATTACAAGTCAACCGACCCAGAGAAGAAAACCCGGTGGCAGATGAGGATTAAGGTGAAAACTACGGCACTAAGTAGCGATCGTTACGGCGTATCAGATCTTGCAACTTCTGCCATAGCATTCAGTGTGCTTGAAGACATTGATTGTTGATAGACAAAAAATTAGGAGAGAAAAGAGCCAAAATAGAAAAGATCTGCAAAGTGGCATTAAACAAGACTCCGTTCGGGGTATTTATTTTGACGGAAGAAAAGATGATACTTTATATATAGATAAGATTGAATCAAAGCAATTTCGGCGAACAGTGAAAGAAGAGCATTATTCTATTATCAAAGAACATGATTCCTTTTATATTGGCCATGTGTCTCCAAACTCTGGATCAGCCAAAGACATAGTGAATAGCATTGTTTCATATCTAAATGAACAAAGAATTTCACTGGATGATTTAGCCATCGTAGGTTGCGATGGTACTAAAATCAATTCTGGGTGGAAAAGTGGCGCGATTCGTCAATTTGAAATTTATATTGGACGACAATTGCAATGGGCTATTTGTTTATTACACTTCATTGAGCCCATTTTCGCCAGCCCAAAATTGTTTTCTGGACCAATAGGAGAACAACTCGGAGGTTGCGAAAAACTGCCCGTAATAGATTTTCAAGCAATTGACTGTACAATTCCAGATGTAAACTGAAAGTGCTTGACCAAGGATCAAAGATATCTTTTGGATATATCTCAGGCAATAAAGGGTGGCAGTTGCCCAATTGATTTGTCAAATCGTGACCCCGGCCCATTCTCACATTCCAGATGGCTCACTTATGCAAATAGAGTCCTTAGACTGTACGTAAGTGTATCGATCCCATCAAGTGAGTTAAAAGACATAGTGACTTTCATTTTGAGGTGTTACATGCTGGTGTGGTTTGAAATAAAGAACCGCAAAAATTTCACAGACGGTGCCATTCATGTTTACAGAATTTTTTCCAAACCTGTCGATACTTGCCCGACAATCTAAAACAAGTTGTTTACCCTGTCATTGAAAGAAAAACTTTCTTTGCAAATCCTGAAAACTTATTAATGGCAATGGTGTTTGATGAAAGGAGGCACATAAGAGAACTAGCGTTTAAAAACGTCTTAAAAGCCAGGGAATCTGTTTCTAAAGGCAAAAGCATTAGAAACTTTGTCATTTCATCTCTAAATTTCGAAGCAGAAGATTACACAGAGATTATTAATTGGAACACGACAAAGCTATCTTTTCCACCTTTTCTTCGAAAAGTTCCTAACAAAGACATTGAAAATCTTATTGCAACAGGCACTATACCCGACTGGGATATAAAACTATTCCCCTGCCATACGCAAGCTGTCGAAAGATGTGTGAAGCTAGTGACGGAGGCTTCACTCAAAATGTGTGGATTTAAATCAAGAGATGGCTACATAAGAACAACATTGAAATCTAGATCAATTATGCCCGAATTTTCCAAAAAATCTGATTATAAATTAGCTTTAAAAACGTAACACTTAAAAAACTTGTATACTGGATTGTAAATTTGGTAAATATTTTATAACTTTTTATTATTTGAAAATGTTTCCTTGTTGTAAAGAATGGTAGTTTTGCATGTTTAGAAGATACCTTAAAAGTCAAGAAATAAATTAATGTTGTGTATGTGTAATATAAGGTTTTTTAAAAGGCTTTTCCCTGTAACACCGGGGAAAAAAACAAGAAGAACAATTTTATTTTTAATCACTAAGAAAAAATGAAATTCTCCCTTTTTTTTAAACTTTTCATGCTTGTTCCTGGATCAGAAGGTATTATTTGATTTCAATATGTTTTTCAAAATTTCTAAAGGCTTCAGCAATCGTAATTTTTTCGTCTTAGAGTATTTAAAAGAAACGTTGGAGCCAAGTTTTTAAAAAATCGCTAAAAACACATGACATTTTCTATTTTTTCAAATTTTTAGGCTCGTTGCGGGATCGGAAGATATTATCCGATTTAAAAAATTTGTGTTTATTTTTGTAAGTCATCACCAATCGCAACTTTTCTGCACTATTACAATTCGAAAATAAAAACTTTGTTTTTTTCGTTCCACCCTAGTGTGTAGGTGTGTGTATGTGTTTGTATGTGTGTGTGTGTGTGTGCGTTCGTGTGTGTGTAGTTTGTATGTATGCGCGTGTGTGTAGGACATGGATGCAACCTGGAGACGGCTTTCGCTAGAGGTGCAGCATCGTGAGGAGCCCGCCGACGGTGATGGTGCGGAGGGTGGCGGTGGGAAAATAAAATGATAGGACATCAAAACAGTCAAGTGAGAACAATAAGCAATCGTGATTGCTCAAAAAACCACGTTTGCGGACCGTTAAAAACTTGTGAATTTCCTTTAACTCACACTTTACTTGGTGTCAAAGAACTGCTACAAAATACTTAAGAGCCATTGTTTGTAAGGATGAGGCAGGTTGTGATTGTTGACATTTTTAATTTTCTTTATTTTTGCAAATGTTGTTCCTTATCATGAATGTAATGTTCGTGTGTCTTTACGACACACAGTTTTTTTTTTTTTTTTAAGAGGACGATACACGTAAAAGATCGTTCATTTCTTACTTCAGAAACAAAAAACATACTTCAATTTCGACTCCGATCCAGAGGGCGCCTTCTAAATTTTTCAACATGTAGTCCAAATAAAAATCTACCAAGATATCTTTGACAGCTATGAGATGGCCTGAGTACTGCTTCTGGCAGTACTTCTCTGCCTCCCGCCACGTTTTCCTCTCTGGCACCAGATTGAAGCACGAGTGCCGGAACTTCCACCCGGAGTTGTTCTCATCAGAACAGAATTTTGCATCCAAAGGCGCTATGCTGATTGGCATTCGTACCTGGTCTGAGGAAAAAATAAAAAACATGTTATACACTACATATTGTTACTCGTTCGATGCAACTTCAGACTTTCTTTAAATGATGACACAGTTCTTGAGAAAAGCACAGGAGATTTATTTACAGCTATGTACAGGAAATGTAGTTGTAACTGCTAAATCAACCATAGCAATTAGGCAAATATCAATTTACACCGTAAACTCAACGGTTACACACATATTTACATCCAAATACGCAAAAACACAGCGCAAAGGCGCAATAACAGAGCTTACGGGTCAGGCAGTTTAAAAAGCAAAAGTAACTCGCGAGCACGCGCGGAGGCTATTTATAAGTCCTAGGAGGCTTCGACAAAATTCGAAATGCTTCTCGATGTTTTCTTTTTATTCCATTCACAAATGTTATCCGGGGACCATATACATCATACGAATGTTGGGGGGGGGGGTGTATATTTATAACAAAATATTTACAGGTTACGTTACTAAGATAATTTTAGATGAAAAATAATGGAATAAACACCAAATTTGACCAGATTACAACAAATTAATCACAAAAAATAATTACTATTTACAGAATTTGTAACAATATATTTCCGAGGTTAGGTTAATAGCAGATATGTGGTGCGTTAAACTAGCGTTTCTCAGCCTTTTTCGACAAGCGTTTCTCAAGGACATCAGTGGCATAGCTGGGATGGGGCGGTCCGCCCCGGGCGTCATATTTTTTGGAGCGGCGATTCAGTATATTTGAAGCGAAAAAAAAATCTCAATAAAGGAATCACAAACAACTTCAAATCTATTACTGGAGGCTAAGGAAAAAAAAAAACCTTTTTTGAAATGTAAGGTTTTCGTATAATTACAACTGCGCTTCTCAGTGTTCAAAGTTGAAATACTTCCCTAAGTAGCCCCTGAATCTTCCTCATTCCCTTAACGTTCTCTAAGATAGACTTAATTTGCAATTTTAAAACTTAAATTTCCAGAAAATTTCTAGATAAGACCCCGACTTCTTAACGTCACCAAAGGCTCAAACTGACTTCAGTTTTGATGACTCCCCTCCACTTTTAACAGCGATGTTTGATGTAAGTTAAAAATATTTCTCCGGGATAAGCAACTGAACCACTCCCCCCCCCTTTTTTTGTAGGAAAAATACGGATTAAATTAGCTTCCTTTCTGCATTTAATAAAGTTTTTAATTTTAAATTCAATAATTTTCGATGGTTTAATGTATTAGATATGTCTCAATGAGTAGGCGGCAAATAGAGGAACTGCCCCGGGCAGCAGAATCTAGCTTTGCCACTGAAGGACATCTGTAGTAAATGTGGACTCTTATAATATCTCAAGCCTCAGTTATATTTAGAGATTTCACTGACATACGTAATTATTTTGTTCCCCCAATAGGCATACTACCGCTTAAGTTATCTAGTTACTAATAGATGGCATCACTTAGCGATTGATTTCAGTGGCGCCATCTATTGAATGACTAGATTTCTTGAGCGACAGATGACCTATTGGGGAAAGTACCAAAACTACGAGAATCATTAAATTAATGGAAATAATTTGGCCCTGATAAGGGGAACACCGATGGACGAGGGATGTAACGATTCTCTTCGCTTAAAATAGGGGTGATGAAAATTGATTTGAGAAAGAACATGAATCTTTATCTGGTCGGCACCGTTTCGGCCCATTTCGCTTATCAACAAAGTTCGATTGGAACATACTCACCAGAAGTCACTTTTGCTTCAAAAACTGTTGGAACATTTTAAATCAACCATCCTGCATTCTTTAAAACGAAGGGGAAAAAAACCGCTTTTGAATTTGAATAAAAATTTAGAGCAATGGTAACGCTGCTCTTTTGCAAATGCAGCAATCCATCCTTTGACTGCTTTCTCTCCCAGAAAAGAAAATAAGTCCCTCGATGACAGGCCACATCTTATCAGAGCCAGACTATAAAATATTGTTACGGGTCCGGTGCGACTTCCAACTTTCTTGAAAGGACGACACAGTTCTTGAGAAAACACAAAAGATTTATTTACACTATGTACGGGAAAGATAGTTAACAACTGCTAAATTAATCATCGGCAATTAAGCAAATATCAATCAACACCGTAAACTTAACGGTTACACACGTGTTTACATCCAAATACGAAAAACAACACAGCGAAATGCCTCGCAATAAATAGAGCTAATACACTCTCAGTACAACTTCTCAATCGGGACTGACTTTTTGTCATGCGGCACGGCTATTTATAGACATCGAAAGGGACCTCTCAAATATTCCACAATATTCCCGAACTTTCCTTCTTTTTATTTATTCACAAACCTTATCAATGAAAAATAGGGAGACCGTATACTTCAGCCGAATTTACGGGGGCTGTATATTCATTACAAAAAACTATTTACAGGTTACATTACTACAATAATTCTAGATGAAAGATAATTTAACCCGTAACAGGGGAGGTGAAAAGGTAAGACGTAACAGGAGGCGTGAGGTCTCAGAGACCGCTCTACTTTCAATTTTTTTAAAAATCGTGTAATTAAGATACATTCCTGTAAATTCCTTTAAATATTCTTTGCACTTTTGTTAGCACGGGGGAAAAATATTTTTAAATTTTGAACTGAAATATATCCATTCCGAGGAAATTTAACAAATGCCTAAAGATTTTTCGAGATAAATCATATGCTGCAGTAAATAATTTATTATTCGTAATAAAAATAAATCTATTATCAGTTAAAGATTTTATTTTAGTTTTTTAATATATACAGGACATTTTAATACCCAAAAATTGATTATATCACATTACGGGAAAATTTTGACAGCTCTTTAACTATTAGTATTTCACGTCGTATTTCCACGAATAATTCAGCCTTATTGTCTTTAGAACATCATTGCGTAACTTTTGCAAACATTTCAAACAATTCTCAACCTCATCTAGAATATTTTGCATTTCTTCTGCATAACGCGCTTAAGATAAATGAACCTATATACTCGGTTGTAACGTTAAGACCCATGTCTACTACTGCCAAAAATTGTAACGCTGAAGGGGAGGAATGGTCTTACAGACCGCTTCTAAAGAATACAATGAAATTTAAAGCAAATGCACTTGCCAAAACATCCTGATGAGCAAGGGAGGTATTCAAGGTCACAAAACAAAAAGCTATTGAGAAAAACCATTCAATCGGGCTGAAAATAAAATAGGGGTAGTTGGATGAACTTTTGAACGTTCTGTGAGACCGCACCTCCCCTGTTAAGGGTTAATGAACACCAAATTTAGCTAGATTACGACAAATTAATCACAAAAATAATTACTATTTACAGAATTTGTAACAATATTTTGATATTAGAGGATATTAACATTATTTCTTTCACCGTAATATGTATGCAACAAGAAAGTACGAGTAGTTAGATAGCATAACATTGATCAAAATATTTTGAATACTTTTTTGGCAGAGAAATGGCATTTCACGTCCACAAGGAAAGTCATTCCATGTTCCGATGTTTCTGTTCGGGTGGAACTGAATGTTCGCACAATCTTCCTATGAATGGGAAACATGAAAGTAAAGTTTTTTTTTAATGAATACAAACAATAGGTTAAAATATACAATACATTTTTAGAGGGGAAACATTTTTATATTTTCAGCAATATGCAAAAACCATAGAGTACGTTCTAACAAATTGCTGTAGTAGTTTTGGGTTCAAGCAACTCATACAGATAAAGAGAATTCATTGTAGAGTAGAGTTCCAATTATCCGAATCAACTGGGACCGGACAAAAAATTCCAATAATAGAGAAGTTTTCGATTTTTCAATTTTGTTTTTATATGATAGAGAAACATATATGAACATCATAGGTGAAAAAATTTTTTGCGATACGATAAGTAGTTTTTTTTAAATTAATTTTTAAAGTTCAAGCGCTTGTGACGTCAAATGGCATAGGAAGTGACGTCATGCGCTCTTCCGATAGGGGAGAAGCCGAAGGTCACGCATTCGACTTCGAAGACGAAACGTAAAAGGCCTATCTCCTCGCATTTAACTCCTCATGTTTCTGGAACATTGAACCTCTCATCCTCTCGGAAATATTCGAATATCCTCATTGATGTTACATGAGGAAGATTATTTAGATTGTTCTTTAATGATTCCGGTCTCCATAGTGTGTTCAAAAGGAGTATTGAATTTCTAAAAAATAAAAATATCAGCGCGCTCAAAATGTCCCTAGCGAAAACAAGGGATCTTCGGCGGAAGGCGCCCATTCGCGCCCTGTGACGTAGGCGCGTGACGTTTCAGAAGCGCGCACTTTTGCGCGTGGATTTTTAAAAATTCATTAAATATAAACCACGGTGTTTTAAAATTCAGCGATGGTGAATTTTTTAGTTTTGAGGGTCAATTAACAATATCCAATAGCCAAAATATGAACATTTAATAGGTTGCAACTTCCCTATTGGATTTTTCCGGAAAAAAAGGTCTGTTTTAACTATTAATTAGTCTGCATGTGGAAAATGAGAGAGAGAAAAAAAAAACTTTTTTTTAAAGAAATAGTTTAAATTTATTTATTGAAAGTGTCAGCCACGTTGCTTCTGCAACACATAATATTTGCAAAAGCAACTTGGGGAAAGAGTTCTTTTGCCGTGACTAATGACAACCAGAAGGGGGGAAAAGATGGAAAATGCGAAAGTTTTTTGAACTTGACACGCCGATTCTCGTTACACAGACAATAGTCGAAATTGTCCTATGATTTCACTAACACTAGTTTTGTGAGGATGGAAATCTGGGAAAGGTCTTACGTCTCCATATCTGTCACCCGATGGTTCGTGGGGAGACCAGTTGGTGAAATTGACTTCGGTGGCGTCGCTCCACTCGTACTTGCCCTCCGTCACGCGGTCATGGAGACCGATCCACACTCCGTTCGCTACTTCTGTTACGTTGCCCAGGATGAAGAATGTCACCACGAAATCTAGATTAATAAAACAGAGAATATGCATGTATGTATGTATGTTCCCTATGCAAATCCACAGTTTACGTCGGATCTCGATCGAATTTGGCAGGGAGGTATACTTGGGCACTCGAGAAACTACGTAGTATGTTTTTCGAACTCCAAAAAAGTCGGAACTGTTCGAATTTTAATTTTAGGACCCGAAAATGGCTTTTCCTACCCGAAATAATTGTCCGATTATCTTAATTTCTGTCTCATTCGAAAACCCGCGAAAAAATATTCCAAAGGTAGATTTACTGCCTTCGAATTTCAAAACCACCAAGGCTGTAAAATCACGAGGAGAAAAGTTGGCATTTTTAAGAAAAAGAACATCAATATTAAATTGGAAATTTATCGTCTGCCATGAGTTCAGTGTTAATTAGAGTGAATTAAAACATTGAAAAGAAACATCGGTTGCTATATTTTTTTCTCGATTGTGAACAAATAAAATTCTTGCTTTCGTTTTGAGACTTTTACTGTAATCGGAGGATTTAAAATTTTTCCTTTTTCTGGTTATTTTCCGCGATCTGTCGGGATATTTTAGATTTTTGTTTTTGTTCAAGCCTGAGTGTTGAACACGCGTCACTTGACATAACTTTTATTTTTGATGTAGACTGTGCAAAATAGAGAGACGCAGCTAGTCTTTAGGATCTGTTTTTTTTTTTTTTTTTTTTTGAGCAATCACGATTGCTTATTGTTCTCATTTGACTGTTTTTGGCGTCCTATCATTTTATTTTCCCACCGCCACCCTCCGCACCATCACCGTCGACCGGCTCCTCACGATGCTGCTCCTGTAGCGAAAGCCGTCTCCAGGTTGCATCCATATCCTACACACACGCGCATACATACACAACTACACACACGCACATACATATACCAACTACACACACGCACATACATATACAACTACACACACGCACATACATATACAACTGCACACACGCACACACATACATACACACACACAAACACATATTCACAAACACATACACACATACACCTACACACATACACAAACACATACATACAAACACAAACACATACACACAAGCATACATACAGACACCTACACACACAAAAACATACACACACATACACACCACTACCCACACATTCATGCCTGCACACAAACACATATGCCTACACGCATACACATACCCCCCCACACACAAACACTCATACACACAACTACCCACACACTTATGCCAGCACACAGACACAAACACACATGCCTACATACACATACCCTCTACACACAAACACACATACCCCCACACACAAACACACACGCCTACATACACACACTCGGGATTGCGAAAAACATAATTTGAATTCAAGATCTCAAAATTCAAATTAATTTTTCTTCTTTTTTTTTTAATGAAGAGAAAGAACAACATAACAACAGGGTTGTTCAGGAAACACGAGCATACTTAAATATAGAGCCGCTGTACAGGATGTTTGAAACTTATCAATTCATTTCCTTGAAAACACTACTGTATTGATAGATTTCACAGTTGTTTGAAGAAATGCTCTCTTTGAAAGAAAAAATAGTTATTGTTTCCTGGAAACTGGGTGGTAAAACATTAATGAACCGATGAGCTTTTGTAAAACTTTCAGGCATGAGTAAAACCTTACTTATTATAAAAAATTAAGTTGAAATAACTCTGGAAATCTGCCTTCAACTTCTACTTATTTGTAGCATAAACAAACATTCCTCAAAAAATAATTATAACCATCCATATGCGTATTAATATGTATAAAAAACTTTGAAATATTTTCTTATGAATAATACTGCCTTTTCAATCATAAATCTTTTTTCTTCAGTTCAATAAATCATCTTATTTTTCAACAGTGGAAAGTTCAATTAAACGTTTCAATATTATGCACCAACATTATCCGGTTGCCTCGATTGAATGACGTCATATTCCTGCGCTATGGCCTTGTGTTGCGACAGTAACGACTGGGCTCGTGACTATATTTTATCATCCAGTTTTCAGGAAACGATGGTTATTTTTTCTTCCAAGTTGAACATTCCTTCAAATACCTGTGAAAGATATCAATGCATTAGTGTTTTCACGGAAATAGATCGTTACTTTTGGAACATCCTGTTTTAAGTTAGTTTGTGGCTCAGAACACCAAGTGCTCTTTTAACGGAAAAATACCAACAGTGAAATTTGATTTAAAAAATATAAAAATAAATTAAAAGAGAACATTTTACTCTGCACGTCTTGGTTGTCTATTGTTGCCAAACTTCCTCCTTCATTTCTGCAAAATTCTAATGCTTTCTCCCAGTTGAGATTCAATACTTTCGAGAGTCTGTCACTGCCTCCAAATCGGTAACATTTATCATCTGCAATGAAGAATAATAAATCATTTATTAGTTTTCAGCTTGTCCATTGCGGCTTTTGGAATCAATCAAAAGTTTTAAAAATTCTTTACCAAATGTTTTGGGAATGTATTTGAATAGTTGAGACTATAGTTGGCAAATTTCGGACAATGATCGTGTTTTTATACATCGACAAAGCCATAAAACATCCTCATATAAATACTAGCCAATGATCGAGAAACCCGCAAGTTGCAACAATGAAATTCGCGCCACGGCATGATCATTTGATAATATGTTTTGGTAATGTTTAACATGCAGGGAAAGGCTTTATTGTGACAAGGCAGAACTGGATCCGGTAACTTAACTGTTTTTCTGGTAAGACTGTCATTTCAGGGGAGTGAAGAGACGAAAAAGTGGTAAAAATTGAACGCTATCCTCTATGGAGTTAAGATTTAATCCATTGAAGTTAGGGTTACAATTTCAAATATTAAAATATTACCAAACATGCTATGGCTTTTTTCAAATGTAGAAGCAATTTTCACCCTCTACACCTTGACGGGGTATTTTTTAGTTATAGTATAGTCTTAGTTAATGGTTGAAGAATAGTTAATGGGATAGTTAGTTTTATTTCTTTGGGATGGACTCGGACCTCCTGTGTCCGTCCCCTAAAATCCGCTACTGCGAATCTCAGTAATTAAGCTCAGGCTGTCGACCGCTGCTTCTTGCATGGTAGAAGATTATATCTGAAAGTAAGTAATTTTTGGCATGCTCTTGACTGTGGATCCCGGAAATTTGAATTTCCCAAAGTTTTTTTTTTTTTAAAAAACTTAAAACAAGAAAGTATTTTATGACCTTTTATGAAGGAAAATCATAACTACTACCAGCGTAGTAAAGAATTTCGCTTTGTTCTTACTTACTATAACCATACCATCCTTTCTCGCATGTCATCACACTGTCGCTCAAGTTTTCAAGCTCTGGAACATTTTCATTCTTCGTCGTAATGGTCAATACTAAAAACAAGATGAAATGTTATCACCATAAGAAATCGCAGAGAAAACTATTTTAGTATAAATTAATACAAGCTAAGAAAATTTACATGAAGATTCGAAAAAGAGTTTACTCCAGTTTCGTGGTCACTCATGCTTTGATGAATCTGAATTGGTTGCTTTCATGTCTGAGCAAAATTAATCTGAATACAGTTGAAGTGTTTCAATTTAAGCTCTTCTATATAGGTTTTGTTTTCCTCAAAAAGCGTGTTTTTAACAAAAAAACACCGTTTTTTACTGTAAAATCTGCTTGAATAGTCCGTACTATTAAAATCTGTTCGCGTCCGTCCTTCTGTCTGTCTGTTCGTCTGAAGAAAAATATTCTCGAGAATCGCTGCGAGTCGAGAGTCGAACGAGATACCGATCCATTCGAAAATTTTAAAGGAAAACAATTCGCAACTCCAGAGCTCGAATACGCTACCATGCGGTGATTAGCAAAACTACAGAAAAAGGTAAAACATTCCATTTTACGTGCCTCCTTTGAGGTAAATTACAGGCTTCAGACTGTTTATGGTGCAATGTAATTTCAAAAGAACGCAAAAAAAGCTTTTCACGAACACAATGAAAAACTACTGCCATTCACTAAGCTTCTAAGCAAATGATAAGTTACGGCATTTGCTTGTTTTACCTTTTTCAGCCGCCATTGGACAGTGACCGCAGCGTCCCCTAATAGTTTATTGAAGTTGCGAATAAGAACAATCTCGTAACTGTACGACTTTAATTAGCGGAGGTATTAATTAAAACGTCAACATTACGCTACTCAGGAATTTTTATTTCTGTCTTGTTGCTATTTTGCACATGGGTTAGAAAATAAAATTCTAAATTTTAAGTTTTAAAAGTTAGTTTTTTGGCTGCTATCCAAATCTCAAAAACATTTTTTAGTCTATAACTTTATTTTAAATTAACTTCATTGTTTTATTCTGATATATAAATCCTGAAACTACTTTTTGAAGCAATTTATTTTGTTTAGAATTTTATCATAAATTAGCTTCAACATTTTAATCATTTTTTCAGTAGTACTCACTCAAATCAACCAACCGAGTTAACTGATTGCTCTATTCGAACAAAACCTTTGTTTGTCGTCTGCCTTTTTCAAAAATTTTTATAGCCAACATTCGCAACTCCAGCGCTCGAATACACTACCTTGCGGTGATTTATAAAATTAAAGAAAAAGGTAAAACATAGCGTTCCACGTGTGTCTGTTGGTAAACATAGGCTGTTTGTAATGAGTATTTATTAACGCATTCGATGTATCTTAGATTGCTTTCAGCAACAGAAATTGTTTCGTCCCTTAATGATATTCTCTAGCTTCTCAAAATAATGTTAGTTTTCATTGTTTACCTTTAAAAATTGAGTTGGTTGTCGTAAATGGCGAAAGCGTAAACATGAGAAAATTCTGGATTAACAAACTTCGCATTTGCAAGAAATTATCAACGAATCAAGAAATGATCAACGAATTTGCTCGTCTGTTCGATGCATTTTTTTTTCTTTGAAAGAGGATAACGTTATACCAGGTATTTTTTTTTATTTATTGTTTTGAGGGTGCATTTGTAAGAATATGGGTTTTTTAATCTTAAACTTGAAAGAAGGATTTGATAACTAGCAGAAGAATTAGGGCTTTCATCTCCGGCTAGTTTAAAAATAATTAATTTAACAAACCTTATTTTACTGCAGCATTTAGTTGGAATGGACAGTAAGAAAAATATTTTCTTGAATATATTATCATAGACCAAAATAAAAAATGTTTAACGCTGAGAATTTTCATCGCCAAAATAGTGCGCCAACTTTAATTTGTTATAGTAGGGGAGATAGCGACCGAAATTTTACGACAATATATATAAGGCCAGAATTTTTTTAAATATTAGATTAGTTTACTTAAAAGAAGAAAACGCGAGTCTACCAAAAAGTTATCGTTGCAATAATTAATAAAAAAATTTGCAATATGTTGCAAAAACTTGGGAAATTGTCTTATATATATAAGGCTGAAACTCGGTAATATTATTGATTACGTATAAACATAACGAAAAATATATGTCTACCGCTTCCGAAGCGTTGCCGTGCCGTGTCTACCTACCACGCAAGGTGCGAAAAAATCAGTCAATTTTGACTTAAATATATAAGTCTAAAATTTTTTTTAGTAACTGTTTACAATGTATAAAATATAAAAACAGAAGTCTACCAGTTGTGTTATGTTGCAAAAGCATGATAGACGTCACGGAATGTCGACCTCGTACCTCTATGTACCGTTTATCGGGCCGCTAGCGCTCTCTCGAAAAAGTTTGCTTGTCGTCGCGAAATTTCAATAAGTAAAGCTGATTTATTTTTTAATAAATAGTTTAAATCCTGTTTTTATTAAAATTTTTAGTCTACCGTGATTAAGAGGTCGCTTAGTCTTTGGTAGACGTTGCCTAAATTATAAAGTAGTTGGAAAAGTATGAATGATTTAAGCATATTAAAAAAAATAATTTTAACATTGAAACGAAATTAAAAAATATTTTATTAAAATTAAAATTATGTACAAAATTATAGTGAAGTTCATTTTTTATTAATAATGTCTTGACCTTTTAAATTATGCCTCTTTTATTTATTTTTTATGATCAAGTACTTATGAAATAAAATTTTTTGCATCGATCTTACATAACAATAAATAATTAAAAATAATCAAATAAACAGTTCTTTACATATTAATTAATCTTTACTAATAATAAAGCTGAAAGTCTCTCTGTCTGGATGTCCGGAGGATGTCTGTAGGATGTCTGGATCTCTGTGGCGCGCATAGTGCCTAGACCGTTCGGCCGATTTTCATAAAATTTGGCACAAAGTTAGTTCGTAGCATGGGAGAGTGCACCTCCAAGCGATGTTTCGAAAATTCGACGTGTTGAGGCAGAAGGCTATGCTTCGAATGTAACATCTTTTATTGCTTGCGGTAATTGTTTTCAGTAAACGGGTTGTTTTCAGTTTATCGGGCCGCTAGCGCTCGCTCGAAAAAGTTTGCTTGTCGTCGCGAAATTTCAATAAATAAAGCTGATTTATTTTTTAATAAATAGTTTAAATCCTGCTTTTATTAAAATTTTTAGTCTACCGTGACTAAGAGGTTGCTTAGTCTTTAGTAGACGTTGCTTAAATTATAAAGTAGTTGGAAAAGTATGATTATTTTATCTTTTCATTCTTTATAAATGGAAATTTTTCAATTTTTTTTTTTTTTTTTAATGATTACAATTTTCTATCATATTTAAATTGATATTCATACTTTTGTTACATTATTCATATATATATATATATATATATATATATATATATATATATATGTATATATATATATATATATATATATATATATATATATATATATATATATATATATATATATATATGTATATATATATATATGTATATATATATATATATATATATATATATATATATATATATATTTTTTTTTTTTTTTTTACTTCTTCAAAAATATTTTGAATCACCACCTTTTCAAATGCATTTCGTAAATGGGGAAGTAAAGCTGTTTATTCATCTACTGCGAAGAAAGGAGAAGGGCAGGACACGCCTTTAATAACTTAGGGTCTGGGGCCTGAGCCTGAGTAAGGCCCCTATAGTGGAGGAGCCGACGCATCCGCCATTTTGGAGCAAACTTGATCCAGTGCTTCGCGGCGATAGCATTGCTGCTGATGTTTATATTTCTTTAGCATATGTTGAATTGGGTCAACAGATAATAGCCATCTGCAGAACTTAAAAATCTGTCTCACTGCATTTACTGAAAAATAACAGATTTTTTAAGAAATAATAAGCACTTTTCATAATGCACTCAAAAGTACAAAATAACTTTTCTGGGTCAGAAAGGACAATTTAAGAATTCCTGTAGTTTTCAAAAATTTCCAAGAAAATGACACTACAAACGGAGAAAAGTGCGGTTCTAGTCATGTAGAGAATGTTTTACCATTATCTAGCTTTCAACCATAAATTTGAGTGTTGAAACACGCATTTTTTTTCCTTAATGGGAAAGTTAGGTTTAAAATGACTTGAGCGCACTTTTCTTCGTTTGTGAAATCTTTTTCTTCAAAGAATTAAAAACTACAGGAACACTTAAATTGTCCTTTCTGACCCAGAAAAGTTATTTTGTCCTTTTGAGTGCATTATGAAAAGTGCTTGTTATTTTTTTTTTAATCTGTTATTTTAAAGTTTTTTGTATTCAAACAAAATTTTACTTTAGAATTTGATTTTTTAGCGTTACCAGGGTTCGTCCGGGTTATGGAAATCTTGGAAAGTCATGGAAAAAAAATAAGCAAATTTCAGACTTGGAAAAGTCATGGAAAATTGAAATTTTCAGTCTAAGTCATGGAAATTTATTTTTAGTCATGGAAAAATGTTCTGGGAAAAAGTAACAGTAGCTAAAAAGAGTATTAGAAATCTTGAGTGATTTAGTATTGCACCATGAAAGCTATTTAAACTGGAAAATTGAACGATCTCAAAAAACATTGCATCCAAGTTCGTTTCCATTACTCCTAAATCTTTATTTTTAAATTTATCAGAGTTTATCTCAATTTGTTGAAGGTTTCGGACAATCTTTAGTCATGCGATAGAATACAGAAATAGGGGAATTCTAATGCACAAAAACAGTAGTGCCCAATATACGGCCCGCAAAACTCATCCATGCGACTGGCTGGTACGTTCAGTGTCATTATTCAAACATGTTTTAGAATTTCTGAACCTATTAATTTATATGCATTTGAAAATGTACAAATAAGTAAACAAGTACATTTATATCAAAAGATTTATTTACTATGAAATGTTTTTATTTAAATTTTTTAAAAATAAATATTTGGTTTAGAAACATGAATTTACTAAAGAATGTGGCTTTATTTTAAAGAACCAAAAAATTGTCAAGTTGACACTAAAAAGCAACTTTTGAAACAAAAATTTATTGAAACTTAGTAATGATTCATTCAACCTTTTCCCCAATCATTATCATTCTGCCTGTTTATGAAAAAAATAATCGACATTTAATTATCATTCACTGTAAACTTGAACCCATAAACTTTTACTTAACTTAAACTTATATGATGAAAACATGTAAGAATTATTCAGTTTTTTTAGGTGTACACTGATATTTTTTCAATTAGGTAGTGGCATTCACATAGAAGTTTTGCTAATGCTCATTTCCAAAAAAAAAAAAAATAAATAAATAAATAAATAAAAAAAAAATTTTTTGGCAAGTTTGATATTAAATAGTACTATTCTCTTCATGTAACAAGGCCATGAAAAAGTCCTGGAAAAGCCATGGAATTTTTTCATCCAAATAGAGTATGAACCCTGCGTTACGTTGTACCTTAAGGTTAAACAAATCATTTAATAAAATTCTGAAGTCTGTAAGTGGTCTAGTTGCTGAGTATACGCAAAAGAATGGTTCACAACATATTAGTAACTTGGGATAAAGATCCTAATACGTCTTTTTACTTAGCCCCGTTATCGATTATTGGCATAGATGCATAGATGAGGATAAAAACCCTAAGAAAGCAACGTCAGTGAATAAATTTCATTCTTGCTCCAGAGAGGACTTGATTCAAAATTTTCATTATGATTACTATTAACATTACATTTGCAAGGCAACAAAATTTGTAACAATGGATTTTATATTTAAACATTTAATGGGGAAATTACATCAAATTTGCTATTTTCCATCCTAACCGAAATAATGATGTTACTTCAGAATTTTAAATTTTCAGCCTTAAGTTGTACCTTAAGATTAAGCAAATCATTTAGTAATATCCAGAAGTCTCTTAGTGATCTAGTTGCTGAAATATAAGCAAAAGCACGCCTCAGATTACTCCATGACAATCAGGCCAAGTGTAATAAAAGTGCTTAAAAAACATCAATTCTGAACAACCAAAATTTCTCATCTATGATGGATTCTTTTTATTACATCTAATGAAAGAAATTCCATCATCTTATGCTATGATATTGAGAAAATTATTAAGTATGTTCAGCAGTATTCGTAGTAATTGTTTTCGACACGTACCCCGTTTCCTTCCATAAAAGATGACGAACATATCGTCGCTTCAGAGCAACAGTAAGATATCTAATCCCAGAAATAACACTAAGATATCTTACTGTTGTTCTGCGGCGACGATATATTAAGCGGAACTCACAGAGGTCAAAAAATTCAGATAGGAGACTCTGCAACACGTCCCTCTGACTTTTTGAATCAATTAAAAAATATTACTTTTAAAGAAGATTTGCTAGAATATTTACTAACAAACTGGGAACGAGATAACAAAGCGATTTATTTTGAAGATAAATTTGTGTATATTAACTACAAACAGTGTTATAGATTTGAAACCATCAACAGAAAAGTTGTAAAAATAGTCGATCATACTCAATCGTGACCCAGACCGCGAAAAATCCGACACAAAAATGATTTACCATCTTTGTAAATTTTGAAGAGCTGCAGCCTCCATATGACGTCCACCTACGATGTTCAGATACTGATGTATTAGTTATAATATTGGCTAACATGAAGTTTTTGAATTCTTAAATAAAGGTCTGGATGGAAGTTAGCGTTGGAAAATCATTAAGATGTATCAATGTCGCTGAACTTTACAAGAATTTAGGAGAAACTGTTTGTTCCGCCTTGGTTGCTTTACACGCAATGACTGGTTGCGATCAAAATCCGGCTTTTTTCCGAAAAGGAAAAGTTCGACCTTACGTTCTATTTACAAAGTCGGAAGAATACACAGGAGCGTTAACAAATTTGAGTAAGCCATCGCACAATGTAAAATGCATGTCGCAAATTCGAATACAACTCGAAATTTCGGAAGAGCCGAATGTACAGACAAAATAAAATGGAAAGAATAAATGATGCAAGAACCATGACGTTTTTAGAAGAGTATAAAAATTTTGAAAAAAAGATAAAGTAATTCTCGAAAACGTGAAGAGTTTTGATCCGTCATCCTTAACCCTATGTTAGTCTGAACTTCGTGAACATTTCCTCAGAACAGCTTGCATTTCGCAAAATTGGACAAATTTTCATTTAAAAAATCTGACAAGCTTATCACCTCTTGATTGTGGGTGGAAAATTGAGGACAACTGAAAAGTTTTTAAATGGTTTACTGAAAACAATAACCGCAAGCAATAAAAGATGTTACATTCGAAGCATAGCCTTCTGCCTCACCACGTCGAATTTTCGAAACATCGCTTCGAGGTGCACTCTCCCATGCTACGAACTAACTTTGTGCCAAATTTCATGAAAAACGGCCGAACGGTCTAGGCACTATGCGCGCCACAGAGATCCAGACATCCTACAGACATCCTCCGGACATTCAGACAGAGAGACTTTCAGCTTTATTATTAGTAAAGATTAATTAATGTGTAAAGAACTGTTTATTTGATTATTTTTAATTATTTATTTTATGTAAGATCGATGTAAAAAATTTTATTTCATAAGTACTTGATCATAAATATAAATAAATAAAAGAGGCATAATTTAAAAGGTCAAGACATTATTAATGTAAAATGAACTTCACTATAATTTTGTACATAATTTTAATTTTAATAAAATATTTTTTAATTTCGTTTCAATGTTAAAATTATTTTTTTTTTTAATATGCTTAAATCATTCATACTTTTCCAACTACTTTATAATTTAGGCAACGTCTACCAAAGACTAAGCGACCTCTTAATCACGGTAGACTAAAAATTTTAATAAAAACAGGATTTAAACTATTTATTAAAAAATAAATCAGCTTTATTTATTGAAATTTCGCGACGACAAGCAAACTTTTTCGAGCGAGCGCTAGCGGCCCGATAAACGGTACATAGAGGTACGAGGTCGACATTCCGTGACGTCTATCATGCCTTTGCAACATAACACAACTGGTAGACTTCTGTTTTTATATTTTATACATTGTAAACAGTTACTAAAAAATTTTAGACTTATATATTTAAGTCAAAATTGACTGATTTTTTCGCACCTTGCATGGGTGGTAGACACGGCACGGCAACGCTTCGGACGCGGTAGACATATTTTTCGTTATGTTTATACGTAATCAATAATGTTACCGAGTTTCAGCCTTATATATATAAGACAATTTCCCAAGTTTTTGCAACATATTGCAAAATTTTTTATTAATTATTGCAACGATAACTTTTTGGTAGACTCGCGTTTTCTTCTTTTAAGTAAACTAATCTAATATTTAAAAAAATTCTGGCCTTATATAATAAATAATGTATTAAAAACTGTCGTTATCTCCCCTACTATTAAGGGTTATAACTTTAGTATTGTACGAGCTAAGAACCCTTGGCGAGATTTCGCATGTCAATTTAAATTTTTTTTATTTTTTATCATGTTTGCATTAAAATGGTAGGAAGATTACAGAAATCGATCAGTTTAAAGAAATAACGGAAGATCAGTTAAAAAGAAAACTACCACCATGTATCCGTGAGAATTTTATTGATGATGCATGACAGAATTAAATTATAGTTGGGAAATTAGAAACATACGAAACAGAAAAAATTAAAACTGACCGATTCGACAGTTTGAGAAATAACTCAGCTACGAATGTAGAACAATTAACGCTAGCCAAACAATACAAAGAAGTATCATCTTTCTCTTTTGGTAACATTGGTAAACAAAGGTTCTGTTACATGAAATATTTATAGTGTTCTTATGGCCAAAATGAAAATGTAGTTCCATCAAGAATTGATAAATATCGAATTCAATATCGTGGAAATGGCTGCTTACAAGGAACTACGAAATTTGCATTAATTTCTACCGTTTAGTAATGCTTCTTGAATTTTCATTTCTTTCTACTTGGGCCAGAATATCAAAAAGAGTTTAAAAATTAATTTAAAAAGAATAAAACAAAGTCATGCATACAAACAAAATTACTAGGCTTATTAGCATTTTCAACGCTACGGCGTGCGTTTGTTTTACCTTTTTCATCCGCCATTAGACAATGGCTGAAGTGCCCCCTATAGTTTGTTGGAGTTGCGAATTCTTAACTCTTTTTAGCATATGAAAGTTATTTCTTTAGTTAAGTTTATTTATTGTTGTGTAAGTTTAGCATTACCTGCCTCATATTTTGGTTAATTTCGGATGTGCGACTAATTATGTTTATTTTTTTTGGACTCTTCCCTTTCACATTTTGCATTTCTCCAGAATGAGTGAGTTTTCGAATTACAATAACTTTCTTTTTCCCCTCTTTTTTTTCATACTTTTGAAATACATTTAGCTTTCTTACTGCTTACTTACTTATACTTACTGCACAGTAAAAATCCGAGCGTCAAAACATGGAATGTCAAAAAACCGAACTCACTCCCATGTTTATAACTCATAATAAGCTGCTCGACAACTACTGATACATTTCGGGAAATAGATTATTGCATGCAAGGTTTATTGGATATAAGAGTTCATAAAAAGTATAAATACTTCATTTTCGCAAAAAAAAAAAAAAAGATATATATTAAAAGTATATTTTATCTATCAAACTTTAGAAATTTTATTTCTAATAGTTAGTTCATCACTTATATGACTACTCAAAAAATCACTTCTTTATTTTCTTTTCATTTAATTTGTTATTGGCTCAGACAAGAGAGGCAGGTCTTTCGGTGGAGTAAGAGTGTCTGAATCCAGGGTTTCATAATTGCTCGATTTGTTTTTTTTTTTTTTTTAAATTTCTTTTAAAGCCTATAAATTTAAAACAGCGGAAAAATAGTTTTCGAGGGAAATGGAACCCTATTGTGGTGAGACTGTGGTTACAGAAACTCATCTAGAGCAGAATTAGAAAAAAAGAACGGTCACAAAATATGTTAGTCTTGAAATGTATATTAGCTAACTTTTGTTTTACACCACACGAATAAAAATGCAGTTTCTGAAAATTGTATGAACTTCATGTTTACTTTTCCTTTTTTTTTGGTGGCGCACCGCAAATTACCGTCCCTGACATTCATGCTAAGAACACCGCTGTTTATATAGAAGTGGTGTGTGTCTGTGTATGTGTGTGACAGAGGTGGAAAAAGGATATTTGACATATTTCTTCTTTTTACGTTTTACCAATGACGTCGATTTTACGCATGAGAAATCGGATTAAGTACAAAATAAATACAGTTCGAAATTTTTTAGCCCCCCCCCCAAATAGATCTTTTCCAGATGAAGCGCTAGAAGATATCTGTCTCTGAATAATGAAGATGTAGAGCAGTGTATTTTGTATTAACTCAACTTCATTTGTGTGACGTCGGTGTATTTTTCTGAATTCCACCCCATTTTCTCAGTTTAATTTACCGTTAATAGTTCCTCACAAATTATCCCTTTATGTTCAGTAAACAATAAGAGTTAATTTCTGTTAAATTTTGTTGTTAACTTAAATACAGTATTACATTTTTTATGTACATACATATCGCATTCCCGCTTTATTTGGTTAAAAGGCAAATTATTTTCTTAAACGGTATTTTTTTTCTCATTTCCAAAAATCCGTACTACCTATGGTCCAAATTAATTCTAGTTTTGACGTTGTACTGTATAAGCAATAAGAAACAAAGTTTGTCATATAGGATCAACGTCTTATTGTGGGTCTTTTCCCTGTCCTAAATGACTTGTCATGTTGTACATGAAAAAATAAATAAATAAATAATACATAAAAAAATCTTACCTTGATAGAAATTAATTATCAGACACAAAGCTAGCAACAGCGCCATACTTCTGTGACTCTGATGATGCAGGATATTACGTAAAGCAGGATATTTCGCTGTGATACATTCTCAAACTTCCTCCCGAATTATTCATTTCCAGTCAGTTTTACATTTTTTAGCTGACTATCGGCTCTTTATGAAAACTCTTTTAAACCTGGAAGACCTGTTGGTAAACCAGGGAAATTAAACTCAAGGGTACTGGATTTAGTTAGATATGATGGAGAAAGTCATTATGTTGTTGTAAATAAAACTCAAGTATTATGTGCTTATTTGCTGCAAAAAAGTCTATAGGAAATGCAGCAAATGCAATGTAGGTTTACACGACAAATGCTTTGTTGACTTTCATACTAAATGAAACCAATATTTAATTGTCCTTTAAACTCAATTTACGATTTATGTTAATTTCTGTTCGTATTTTATCTTATAAATTTTTTTATATTTTTTTTTTCAAGTATTAAATCGTCGGCAAAAAAATATTTGTCGTTGAAAAAGCATGTACCCTCTGATGCCTAGCGTCCCTTTTTAGGGACGATTTTTCTGTTTTTAATAAAACATTTATTTTTTGCATTAGATTTTTTAAATTATTTTTTCCTGTCTATTAAACACTATTTGCAACCTGTAAACAAAAAATCTTTGAAAAAAAAATGTCAGGCATTAATGGGTTAATTTTGCAATGAGGTGGAGCAAAAATCTCAATTGATGCTGCTAATACCAAAACATAATCAGGTTACTGAGTGTTGGGTGCACTAGACGAAACGTACAAAGAGGATGTAACCAAACCAATGATGTTCCCATCATTTTTTCGGAGGGTATACTCCCAGTAATCCATTACACACAATTTCCATAGTATGTCATAATGTGAAAATTTATGAAGCTTGAGGGTATACGCTATATGTCTAAAAAATGTTTGAGAGTATACGACGTATATGGAGTATACTCTATGCGAACACCACTGCACGTAACATTTAATTGATTATTTTTAATTATCTTGCCACCAATACGAGATGAGAGTCATTAGATGACGTACATATCGGGAGGCCAATTAAAGGGAGCTGGTATCCTAAATTCTTAAAAAAAAAAAAAAAAAAAAAACGCATCCAGTGTTATATATTGAAAATAAAATGAACGTAAAAATTCTATTTTAAACGCGATTTTCTCGAAATGCCTTTTCTGTTCCAGCTCATGTTCCTTTTTCTAGAAAAATATTCTACATATTACTTCAAAAGTTCTCCACATTGTATGAAAACCTAATTTATGTACAAAACACTTCTTTTTCTCGATCCTAATATCCTTATTTACGCAGCAGTTTTTTTAAGATATATATTTTTTATTTTTAAAAATTCCTACATCGTTAGGAGAGGAATTTGTTTTCCACCATAACAACTGGACGGAGATGCTTTTTAAACGTGTTTATAAGCGTCATTCATGCATTTAAAAGCGGACATACTCGTACTCCTCGAAAATCTTGTCATGCTTATTTTCATGCTTAATATCTCAAATAAAAATTTAGAATGGTGGCAGCGAGAAGCAAAGGAATGTAAGTGTGCTGTATAAATATTAGAGTAAAACACTTTTAAAGTTCAGATTCTGCGTAGGCTTTCATTGAATTTTTATTTCTTCTAAATCATATTGCTTAGCATCACCTTCCAGGGGTACTAGTACCATTTTTTGCCCCAAAATAGTGGAGAAGTTCTCCCACCAAAGACCGCATAGCTTCGCTCCTACCATTTATACTGGCTATCTCCAATTTTTACTTTTTCTGTAAAACATTCAGAAAAAATTCTATGGTGTCAGTGATTATTTGATTTTGGCACTTAATCCCTTTGCTTTTCACTGCCTCAATTGTAGAAAAAAAAAGATTGGACTTTTTTTTAAAGAATTAATTGAATGTTTTGTTGTTTAAATACAAATATCTCCATATTAAGAGACAAAAAGTCAAAAGATCTTCGCACAAACCTATTCTTTCCATCTATCTTGTGTTCCATCTTTGGGAAGTATGTTTTTTTTTCTCTTAAGTAGGAAAAAAACAGAATAGGTCAATATTAGGGTCTTCACTGTTTCCGTATATGTATTTTACTTCTCCAAAATGACTTTCACCCTTTTAAAAAACCCAAGGAGTATTTTCATGTTCGGGAAAAAATCATAACTATATCTCTGCTGCTGGACATGCATGGTTCAACGTAAAAGTCTGAGTGTGTGTGAGTGTAAGCATCTGTAGAAAGGAGAACTAAGGTTTTTTGCTGTCGCAATAAGGTCGTTTCCAAAATTTTAAAAGTATTTTTTTCTGAAAGAGCATGCTTAAAATCATAGGATCTGACCATTTTTTAAATATTTTTTTAAAGTTTAATATTTTTAAAAAAATACTTAAATCGTTGCGCTTTCATTGTTTACACTTCTGTCGTGTGACATCACAAATGATGAAATGCCATTCAATGTTGCCATTCATAGAACAAAATATTTAATTCACATCTTTACTCACATGTATTGGCAACGATAGGGTTCATAGCAAGCGTAGAGCGCAATTTTAATTCGCTGCTTGATTACCATAACGTGGAAACGTAGTAGAAAGATGCGCCAAAGAGCATCATTTGTGACGTCAAAAAGAACACGCCTTGTCTGAAGAATCGGACATTAAAAAAAATCAATTTAAAAAAAACTTTTGGGAAAATGAAAGTTTTTTCTGGGTGTATGTAATTTTTTTTTGCTTATTCTATCCATTTCAATAACTAAAAGTAGTACTTTTGACTGAAGGAAACCACCCCATCGGCTAAAGCCAGCGATTTACGCATAAAAGAAACAAAACTTGGAATGCAAAATATGTTTATTTATGTAACAAACAATAATGTTGATATGGGTACAATGTAAAGATGAATGCATGTTTCAAGTTTGAACGTGCGTTTTCTAAAGTTGTTCACAAACTTATATATTAAAATATCATTTGAGGCAGTGAGAAGCAAAGGGATGCAAGTGAACGTTTTCAAGTTTTGAGTAAAACGCGTTTGAAGATAAGATCCTAGGTAGGCTTTCATTGAATTTTTTTTCTAAATCATGCTGTATAGCAGTAACTACCAGGGCTACTAGTACCATCTCTTGCCCCAAGCCAGAGGAGAGGTTCACCTACCATTTGTACGGGTTATCTCCAAATTTTTAATTTTGCCACTTACATCTCTTTGCTCCTCACTGCCTCATTTATGAAGTTAAACATTTGGAAGTAAAAATGAACGAAATGACAGCAGTTTAAAAGTTGCGCAGCTTCAGCTTTTTTCTTTTCATCCATAATGCTGAGAATTTTTTGAAAGGAAACGTTATTCTTTCCAACGTTTTGAAGCCCAACCATTCTCAATTTGAGCCCGTTATTATGAGATTTTGGAGAACGTTTCAACTCATCTAGAAATTTAGTTTTGGATGCCATTCTATTTTTTCCATAGACTAATAATAAGAGTAGACCGAGCTTTCCCAGACTTGCTGATGAAAAAATTGGTTCATGGATACATCATGTGACTGATGGGAGGCTTGGCGAAAACTTTGGCAGCATGGTTGCTAGATGGCAACATTATCTGTAGTTTGGCACTCGACATGTATTTTAAGACGTAATCTGTTATATCGTATTAGACGTAATCTGTATATTGTAAAAATATTATAACGTATATCTACGTTATAATATTTTTACAGTAGCAGAGATTGAACTGTTTTTCTTTTAGTTATGCATTTTTTTGACATTAGTAATTAGTTTTTGATCACAGTTTTCAGTAACTTTTATTTCATTTGAAACTGCTACGTCAGTGTTGGCGTGAACGTAATGGCGTATACGTTTTGCGTTAAGGCAAAAATGTACTAATCGGTATCTTAAATTGAAATTGTAGGTAAAAATCTTACCGTTTGCGATTCTTTTTGGGCCCTTGCATCTTTAACTGCTTAGAGAGTTATTGAAATTGACTAAAGAAAATGCACAATACTATCTAAACGAAAAACTCACTATATTAACAAAATATCTACAACTTAGAATAACAAATTTACAAATCGGACTCCATAAAAGATCATTCTTCCGTGTTCCATCAATTGTATTTATTTTATTTCTCGCGGGCGTTCCCGCTGTTGCTAGGATACCCACCAGTCACATGGTTTGGTTTATGAGCTGCAAAAGGGTTGCCATAGCTCGGTCTATTCTTATTATTAGTCTATGATTTTTTCCCTTTCTGACTTTCAAAAATGTTTACACGAAATAGTATGTGTAGCCATAAATAAAATAATACTCTTTAAAAAACTGCAGGGCCGTTTGAATGCATCAAACCGACAGGAATGAAGACGCTATTTATGCTTCTATATAAGATTTCAATTGTAATACATTTTTCTCAACTACAAAGAAATTGGAATCTTTGCATTTAGCGGTGACACTGAGCTACATACTTACTGGAGTGTTATTAGAGCAGTATTGTTTGCATCAATCAGTTACCAAATGTGAAGAGTTAGATTTATAAAACGCCATATAAACTTCGTTAAGATACTATTATTGATATTTGAGTTAAATTTCAATAAACAGAAGGAGGTACAAATATAAGAATATTTCTCCATCTCTCTACATTTTTTTGCTGAATCAAATGCACTAGATTGTCTGTAATAACTGTAAACGATAGAAATTAACAACCTTAGAGTACAAGAAAACATGTTTAACAGGTTTTTTGCGAGGAATGTTTTTCGTCCAATCGGCAGAGTTCATTGGAATAGGCCGGGTAATTGTCACCCAGTTTTCGGGACACTACCCCTGTGCGTATATTAATTTTTGTGGATAGAAGTATTAATATTAATAAAACACCGTATTTCAACTATTCAAAAAAAAAAAAAAAAAAAAAAGACCACTACTGGCGACTTAGGAATTTCACCGGTTTTACTCTTTGCGGGCATGGTGCTGCATCTTTAAAAAATACTTTTAATACTTTTTTCTTTTGCTTGCCTATGCATACGGTTTTTGTAAACAGCACAAATGGAAGACAAAAAATGTTATCACACTCGTTCATTTAAATGAAAAAAGAAAAAAAAAGGAACGCTTGCTATGTCATTGGTTCGTAGTAATCATCTTCTTGAACAATTTCATGGTCATAGTCTTTTTTGAACTTCGGCGAGTTAGACAAACTGGACAATCGTTTGACATGCTTTATGGAAGATTTTCGTCTCTCGGTTTGTCTTCTTCGGAGCTTGAAATAGTATATCCAGATGACTGCGATGGCAGCTTCGACCAGCAAAATGCCCACAACGATGCCAATCAAAGTGGAAATGGAAATGCTAGCTAAAGTGTTAAAGTACAACAATTAGTTACACTTAAAATATCGTCCAAAAAATTCAATAAAAAATATTATTTTACTCGTTAAAACATCTCAAGGTATTAGTTTAGTGTTCGTTTACCTTAACAGAATAGACAATTTGCCATGAAAAACTATTCTAATGAACGGGATATTCCATTATTCGGGATCAAAAAGACGAATTACAACGATTTGGCACATTGAATTTTTTTTTTTTTTACATTAAGCGGGATATTCTTAGCGTTCTCGACTGTATTAATATTAATCTGGAAAGGTAAAACGCAGTATCTGTGAAATGAGTTCTCGAGATATTTGAAGAAACGCGTTTTGGATTCCATACTAACAATAGGGAAATGTTGGAACATTATTTACGTGCTTATTTTCAGCGGAAGCCAAATAAATCAGCTTGTACAGTAAAGCTAAAGTACAAAAGATGAAAAAAAGTGAAAATGAAAAAAATTTGTAGATTCTGCGCGTTGCCTTCCCACGGCAGAGTTATGATAAATAATGGGAAAAATCGCCGCAAAGAAAACCCAACTTTCTAAGAAGAAACACTAATTAGAAATTCTGGCTAGTATAAATGTAAATAATGATAGTGACGAAGAAATATATTCTGTAAATAAATTGAAGATTTCTAGTAACTAATTACCTTGCAAAATTATATATCTCAAACTTATGGTGTATTTAGATGAAAAAAAAAGAAGAAATACACTTGGGTCACTTTTAAATGGAAGTAGTTCATTTGATTTCGTTATTTGTTTGTGGTTTGTGCCAAAAGCGCGTAAGTCTTTTAATTTTGTTTCAAAAGCAGTGAAATCATTTTTAAAAACTTAATATCTAAGTAACTATTCTGTCTAGATTTTTAAACCATATGAATTAGTGTTGTTATAATCCAAAGATTACTGGGAAAATTATCTTTTCTTTAAATTCAGCGTTAAATCTTAAACAACAAAATCGCATTTTGTCAAGAATAGAAAAAATTGAATTTTGGATTCTGCATTTTGAATTAAGCTCTACAAGTTACGTCGCAAATGTTGAAACTTTATGTCCAATAACGTTTTCAATAGCTGTTTGGGAGTCATTGCATTATGCTGTCTTTAGCAAGAAGCAGTACCATTTTTTAAAAATTCCACGGACAACTCATTAAAATTATTATTTTTTAAAATTTATTTATCTATACAGAAGCTAAACAGCTTCACATTCATAGAGACCTGCGTACAAAGCGCCTTCCCTCTAGACACAACCAGGAAAGAGTTACAACGCAAGAGAAGGAAATAACATCCAGGGCACATGCGTGAATCGAGCCCACGACCTCCGGCTTGGAAGACGAAGCTTCTAACACCAAAACACAGAGGCTTCTATTGAAAGTAATCCCAAAAGAAAAAAGAAAAAAAAAGCGCTATTTTGTTCAAAAAAGTTATTTCAAAATACAGTCGGTCAACATATTTGTGGTTACTTTAGAACAGGGGTTCTCAAACTTTTAGACATTGCTACCCCCTTTTTAGACTAAGTATTTGGCAGCCCCCCAAAGTTTTAACTCTGTCTAAACCACCCTAAAGCAATAACTGAAAACTACACATATGGTCAAGTTTTACATTTAGAAACTAAAGTAACTAGAAAAATAAACGTGAATTTTTGTCTCTTGAATTATTTTATAATAAGAGACAGTAATAGATCTTACTGATATTATAATCTTGCAGTAGTTTTATGACATTGATTGACCTTGCTCTCCTTCAAGTTCTGTCATTGCACGCAGTGCGAAAAAGAAAGAAACAAGCAAAGATGGCTCAAGGCACCAAAGTTCTTGCACGTTTTTAGTAAAAACACAACAATAAATTAATTTTCTTAAAACCTTTTCTTCCACATTTCGCGACCCCCACCATTTGCAAGGGTGCCCACCCCCTTAAGAGCGAGGGAGCGAGCACCCCCTAAATATCGCGAAGACCCCAATCAAGAGCCCCCCAAAAAACTGGAAAAATACCCCTTAAAATACCCCCTCCCTAAAAATTTCAATGGCACAGTTTGCGCCATGACCCCCCTAGGGGGGCACCCCTGCCGTTTGAAAGCCCCTGCTTTAGAACAAGTGAGGTGTGCAAAATTAATCTTATTTAAAATAATTTTTTTTTATCATATAAATGCTCTTAACTTTCACAAAATCACTTACTTGTGCATGACTCTTGAGTTGCGACTGTCGTAATGGGCACACTCGACTTCATAACTAGAAAAACAAAGAAAAGGTTGTAGCAGGGAAGACAAAAAGAAGGAAAACAGCTTACTGGAAAAATACAACAATTCAAAAACGCATTTCTTCTCATTTAAAATTTAATTATTTTAATTCAAAAGAAAAATATATTTTGAAAAACAGTTGTTTTAATTTTTCAACTTTAATTGAAAAATGTTTTTTAATTTTTGTCTAAAAGCAATTTGGTACTGTTTGACCACGGATTGTATGTAATTCGGCAATCTGCCAAGTAAAGACGATTCCATCTGAATGAATCTAGCAGGGGAGAATGGAAAATAACGATGGGATTTTGATGCACACGTTTCATAATGTCACTAGTGCCTTATTGATTTATTGCATTCTCAAAAATAAAATAAGGGGAAACAAAAATAGTTACCATGGAAACAACAAAAAGAAAATATTTTCATTTCGTTCAGGAACGTAAAAGGAAAATGGTAAGCTCAAAACTTTGCTGTAAATAAATAAATTATTTTTGCCTTGAGAATATGGATCGAATATACGTCAGATTTAAAAAAATGCTGCTGTGAGCAAATTTTAATTTTTACAAAACTAAGGCTAAATAATAGAGAGGCAAAAGTGCACATCTGAAACAAACCAACCAACACCCCTATAAACTAATAGATACGTAAATTTCCCCCTATAAACTGGATATTAGCCTTTCTATGTAATCGATGGTCAGATAGTATTATCGTAGTGGGCGATAGACCACTTCAGTTATCTAGTTACTGAATAGATGGTGTAAATTGTATACAGAGAGTAGTTGACTTTAAGGGCGCTATCTATTAATAATTAGATAGCTAGAACGGTAGTTTTTCTACTACACTAATAAGAAAAGTCATTGCTTCTCAGAAAACGTTCTTCGATTGAATAACTAGAGTGCATTGCATCAGAAATTTGAAGTATTTTGCAGTATTTTACGATTCATTAAAAGTAATTATAAGATACATTTTTGCGTTTTTCAACCACTTGAAAATGAATTTTTTTATTTCAAGCAGTGTTTCGAGGTTTTGTTAAAAAGCGTTATACGGACTGTGAAATAACTTGGAATTGTTTCTCAATTCTCATCTCTAAATGGGACTTTTATTATTTTAAAAGACTTCTTTCAACATTTCAGCATGGCTTTCATTTCGTATTACATATCAGCAGGACATCAAAATATAAATTGCTAGTCTAAGAAAAACTTATAGATTTAAGTTAATTTCGTACATTTATTAAGTCCTTATCTTTCAGTTGTTTGTGTTTCTTTCCCCATTATCAAAATTGTTATTTCGGAATTCGTATACTGAAAAATGTTAGTTCATCAACGCCATCTGTGAAGTTACAAACTAACTGTAGCGTTTTTGGTTTTGGTTTCTGTGGCGTATCATGCAATTCTTAATCCTTTAAATGTATCAAGTCCTTATCTTTCCGTTGTTTGTGTTTCTTTCCCCATTAGTTAAAATAATTATTTCAAGTATAACGGAATTTGTATACTGAAAAATGAAACACATTCGTGTAGTTGCCGAACTCAGTCTAGTTAGTTAATCTTTTCATAGATAGCGCTCAAAATATATAGACTCAAAATACTAATTAGTTCATCAACGCCATCTGTGAAGTACAAACTAACTGTAGCATTTTTGGTTTTGGTTTCTGTGGGGTATCATGCAATTCTTAATCCTTTAGATGTATCAAGTCCTTATCTTTCCGTTGTCTGTGTTTCTTTCCTCATTAGCTAAAATAGTTATTTCAAGTATAACGAAATTTGTATACTGAAAAATGAAACACATTCGTATAGTTGCCGAACTCAGTCTAGTTAGTTAATCTTTTCATAGATAGGGGTCAAAATATCCATATTTAAAATACTAATTAGTTCATCAACGCCATCTGTGAAGTTACAAACTAACTGTAGCGTTTTTGGTTTCTGTGGGGTACCATGCAATTATTAATCCTTTAGGTGTACTTCCTCTAAAAGTTAGTCACTGCGTTTTTCAGACACGCTGCTTTCCAAAAAAAAGAGTGAATTCTAACGATTGGAAAGCAGATATGCTTTTCAAAGTAAAAACTTTTGATTTTTGAGGGTATATATCTGAGAGTTGAAGAAAACTCACCTTTCTTAATGGAACAAATATAACCCTTTCTTACGTCGCACATGTAGTTGTGAAACTTCATGTTGTACGTTTGTATCACAGAGCAGAGTTCCACATCCCGATTTGGTTCTCCTGTGTCCCAGTTGAGGAAATCGATCGGCGAGCCATCGGACCAAACGAAATTCCTTGCTGTAAGATTGGACTAATGGTAAGAATTATTAATGCGAAAATTAATTAATATCACTGTTTTATGGCAGTGATTCTAACCCACTGTTACCTGGTACTTTAGTGAGCCGTGAGACTCTTGAAGTTTGCGAACCACTGCGATTACTCACACCGCTCACACGTAAAATATGCCAGGAAGGTTAAGATAAACTTACATTACCCAAGTAGCACGTATGGTTGGGAGATGGTTGGCCAACGGTGGCTAACGCTAGAAACCGGTGAAGAATGGTAGGTTGGCAACGAATGAAGAACCAACGAAGGCCTTACAGTTTCTTGGCATCGTTGGGCTAACCGTGAATATTGTCGATGGGCCATCGTTGGGAAATTGTTAGGCACTAGAAGATCGTTTCCCCTTTGTTGGCAAATGGATGGTTGGATGACGGTTGCCGAGGTGGACATTGCCTACTGTTGGCCAACCATAAGCTCCACCGTTGACCAACCATCTCCCAACCGGTAGTGCTACTAGGGTAAGGCCTTCTTCACAGGAGGCAACTTAGTTGAATCAACTCTCGATCGGGCGGTTATTAGGAAGTGTAAATCAGGTAGAATATTGAAGGAATCTCCTGTCATCCTTCACACGACAGTCAACTGTGCCTGGTGTGTCAGGCACGCCATGCACATCCACTAATTAACTTTTGGTGAGAATGGTAGCGGCCATGGGCGCCCATATGCAAAATTTTAAGTGGGGGGCTCAGATATTTTTCCCATGAAAACCGATTTCAGTACAGATTCGAGTTATAAAAGGTTGAGATTTTTAATAACTTATTAATTAATGGCTGGAGAAGAAATGTTTTTACATTTTTACAAAGAAAAAAAGTACTAAAAGCAAGAAGTTCTCATTTCTAAAGGATGGCTTGAGCCCCCATTTAGCCCCCCGATATGGGCGCTCATGGTAGCGGTTTACGTGCCTGGCATGCCAGGCTTCCGGGCACAGTTGGCTGTCGTGTGAAGGACGACAGGCGATTCCTTCACTATTCTACCTGATTTACTATTCCTAATCACCGCCAGGGGCGGATACAGAAAAATCTTTTGGAGGGGGCACGGGGGAAATTGAATACCCCCGCCTTCGATGATTTATAACTAAGTTTTGACGACTTTATTTTTAAATGTGCGTGTTTTTTTTATTTATTATTATTATTATTTTTTTTTTAGGATTCCTTAAGGTCAATGAATCTACTTCTAAGTACATGAATATTATGCACTAATATACTTTGAATCTGGACGGAATACATCTTTAACGTTTCAAGCCATTTAAATGCTAAACCCAATGTAATGTCACCAAGATGCTAGACAATGAGCGGCTTTACCTAGGAACATTGTCATAATGATTATAACACGAGGGCAAAGTTATTATAAACCCATACCTCTCTTGAGTTTTTTTAAAATTAATTTAATCATAACTTCATAACATGATACTACATGCCGTTTCTATTAAAAATCATGGTTTTTCTAAGAAACTACCACATGATTTCTTTCATTTTGCATCTTTTATTAGCTGAAAAAGAAATTTTATTCTTTCGCAAATAGGTTCCTAGATCAAAATGACTCTTTTAGGTGCGCCTACACATTAAAAAAAAAATGTTAATTATTGATTCTATCAAAAAAGAATTAATGGACAAATCGCGATAATGCGGTCTCTTGAATTTGAAGCCAATGAGTTAAATGTATTCTTCAACTCTGGGCCTCTGACTCCAGTAATACTTCTTTAGCAAACAAAAATGCTTTTATTCAAAATATGCTGTGTGTGTGTGTGTGTGTTTTGTGTTCTTTTTAATTAGGCTACGTAAAAAAAGTGCAAAGGAAAGGTTAGTTAAAAAGTAATAAATAAAATAGTGAAATTAATTAATCCTTTTGGGGGGGGGGGGCACGTGCCCCCTGTGCTCCCCCTAAAATCCGCTACTGATCACCGCCCCACCCCTTCGAAAGTTGATCAACTAAGTCACCACGTGTGAAGGAGGCCCAAAATCTTTCTTTTTTGCTTTAAACTACTTTTTCATGTATAATTTATAAGTTCAGTTGTAGATTAATTAGAAAACGATAATAGCATTTTTCCGTGAAAACTTACTGTATTTTTGTGTAAAATGCACACATTTTCTTTGCTTTGAATAATGTAGGTTTATTGATCGCTAAAATTTTAAAAAGGGAAATTTCAAAATTTCAATCTTACTTCCAAGCATTTTTCGGTGGAGTCCAATATGTAGCTGCTCTTTTGTAAACAGTACAAACTGATGCAATACATCCACTTCTGCTTGCGAATGGATGCTTACTAGACTACCTCCTAAAGTCAGACAAAATTGATTTAGCATATTTACTTAAAAACGAACTAAAGATATGTCAAACAAGCAGGCACAATGCGGCATTAAGTTTTGTTTTCGGAAGCAGGAAGGGTTTATAAGATGCTCAAATAACTAGCAACATCAACTAAAACTCTCTAGTCTAAAGCATCGCTTATGAACCTTTTTTGGTCGAAGATCGAAAAGAGTTTCTGAAAACATTTCATGATACTGTGTTACATTTTTGTAAAAACATCATTTGGTATAGTAGAGCCTCGATAACTCGACCGAATCCAGAAAACATTCTACCAGGACGAGAAGTCCCAACTCAAAAAATCTGTTGAGCGCGCATTCTCGATAACCCGGTACTTTCACAAACTCAGTCACTTTACGGTCCACATTAGGCCGAGTTTTTGGGACACTACTGCATTAAAGAACTGCTTTATAAATGAATAACATTTTCATTATCATTTCCGAATTGTAATGCTTAAATACAAGGATCACACACAGTAACTATTATATAAATAAACTAGCTGTACCCGACGCGCGTTGCTACGCCAACAAAAAAATACATCATTATACTGATTTTCATGACAATCGGTTGAACGGGGCAGAAGTTGCTACTCTGCAGTGCCACCTGGTGGCGAGTGGCTTCAATGAGCATATTATGCACCTTCTCCGTGGAAAATACATATATATAGCAATTTTCATAATAATCGGTCCAGTAGTTTTTGACTTCATCGATGACATACAGACAAACATTCATTTATATATATATATATAGATATACTTTTGAGAAAAAAACACAGAAAGTTATAAAATGGAGTCCCTATAGCCAACCTTCAAAAACTAAATAATGGGGTCTAGATCTTAAAAATTAGTATTAGTGTAAAAAAAAATATGTATTATGCTCTTTTGAATCAGAAAATTTTCTTAACGTGAGTCTCCCCAATGACCAGTTCAAGCTCTGGCTCTCCGACCTGCGACTTTTGCAAGGAACAGCAGTGTAGTGTAACTTACAGATAAAATGTTGGTACTGTAGCAAGTTCTTCTAATAACTTAGTTCTCAATTTATTTGATGAGAGCTACAATCTCAGCTTTTAGCCTCCCTTACCTATTGTCGCCTCAGAACAGCAGTAGGATATTGTACTGTTGTTTCTGGGGTTAAGTGCCTTATGGTTGCTCTGAGGCGACTATATTCCATATAGTACAGAACTTGTACGGAGAATACAAGAAACAATTCACGATGCGAAGAACGAAATTACATCTAAAGCGATGACCGGAGTCGAACCTGCCACCTCGAGTGTACGAAGTAATTGCGCAGACCGTTTGGCCACTGATACAGTAAACGCGGGGTATTTAGGCCCAGATTTCGGAAATTTTCTTTTTATTTTTCCTCAACAATTTTGTAACTATTCATATTTCCAAGCTGTGGGAACCTTTTTTACACATTTAGACTTCTTTTAATTTAATTTTTGAATACTGATCACTTTGTTTCAAAGTATAATTACAATTTTTAATTTTGTTTTTATTTGGGCCTATTTTACCCTTACGTTTGCCCAAAGTAGTTTTCCTTATTTAAAACCATTGTAGAAGTAACTAGAACCAAAGAAAGAAGTGTGATCATAGTGAGAACTAGTATTTATTTGAAAGAAAAAATACATTTTACAAGAAGTTGAGTCACACATATTTGTATTAAGGAAAATTATTTTTTTTTTTTGATATAAATGTGTGTAACCTAGTTATTGTTTCAGAAATTACCGACGGAGAACAATCCTCTTTTCATCAGTTTTGGAGGTTTAATAATTTCATTAAGATAATACCATTCGTAAAACGAAGGATCTTAAATTTTCGGTCACTCTCAAAGCTTTTTGGTTCGTTTCATTTGTTCTCAACATTAGCTCCCAAGGGCGCCTATATGCAAACTTTTAAGGGGGGGGGGTGCTCAAAAATTTCCCCCATGGTTTAGCAGAATATTTTCCCCATGGAAACCGATTTCAGTACAGATTAGAGATATTAAAATTTGATATTTTTAATAACTTATTCAATAATGGTTGGAAATATAAATTTTTATACATTTTTGCAAAGAAAAAAGCATTAAAAGCAAGGAAGTTCTCATTTCAAAGGGGGGGGGGGGGGCTTGAGCCCCCTCTTCCCCCCTGTATAGGAGCCCTTGTAGCTCCTTCTTCTCTCGCATAAACAGCTATCCCTGGAAACCTGAGCTCATTCCATTCTACAATAACAAAATTCCATAAATTTTCCTACAAATGTAACAAAATTTATAAGAACTATAGATGCAACTTGATCAACTTTTCCTAAACCTCCTGCAACTTTTAATTCATCTTCCATAATAAAAGCCATGTAACTGAGCCTTGAGGAGTTGAGTCTGTAATCGCTCTCGTAGTCCGTTGCTGAGAATTCCTGGTTTTACCTGATAAGAGTTCGACTTTTAGCTTTTCTTTTCTTTTCCAAATCTCTCGGACGGTTTTTTTCAAGTTTTTATTCCGGGTCAAAGTAGGTCGCAATTTTTAGGTGAGGAGATGTGTTGTAATTGTGAAAGTTTTAAATAAAAACTTTAGCAGACATGAGAAGGACAACTATGCTACTACATAAATTATTGAATAGTGTTCATAAATAGGTACTTAACAAACTCTTAGCTGATATAGTACTGCTTCTACGGGCATAAGTCTGAGAGGGTATAAAAACACATGTTAGCACAAGGAACGTAAAACCAGTTGTGTTGCTCCTTGTGGAGAGCTATCAAATTGCTTGGTATACATTACTGAGACCTTGAGGTTAATCTCTAACGAATTATGTCAAAATATGTTTAAGAATTGCTTCCTGACATTTTAGAGAACGTTGTATTTTTTTCTCAACTTGGGTCAAAGAAGGAACCCTGGGCCAAAGTAGCCCGCATTTACGGTACTCTTAATGTATGTTTTCTAAAATGGGAAAATTAATAAGTTTACTTTATAATAGAAATTAGATTTCAAGATAAGGAAATTTATAAAAAGATATTTTGAAAAAAAAATATCATCAAAAGAGATGAATATCCTGAGGCATACGCACCTCTTTGCAGACACATGAAGCTTGCTTGAAACCAGGACACTTCGTTTTCGACTTCAAAGAAGTAGCACATGTCCCCGCCGAGGTCTTTCCAATCTGGAAAATCCTCGGGGCATGCAGATTCTGTCATGGATTGCTTCAAAACCGGTGGGTCATCTTGAAAGCAAGGTAAAAACTAATAGTGTTTTGTCTGACAATAATCCCTTAATGCTTAGGCCTTACGACTAAATTGTATCCATTATCTCTACATAGTATAAAATGAAGTCTCCAAAAAGCGTCTGTGTGTTTGAACTCGCAAAACTCGATAACTACCCGGCCGATTGCTCTGAAATTTTCACAATTTGTTCCTTCAAGTCCTGAGAAGGTTTGCAGACCAGTTCGAAAACAATTCGATGAATAGTTCTTTTTTTATTCCAATTTAGGCCCAATTTTCACATAAATTCCTGAATATGGGGTTGAAAAATTACTTGCACATATTAATGTTACATATCGTTCGAAAGGGTAGAATTTTCCGCGTTCTACGCTATTTGTTTCAATGCTCTAACTTTATTACAGCGGGAGTTATTTGCGTTTTTAGCTCGATTTTTTTTAGGCTTAGCTGAAATTTAGGTACTACTTTCTTCATTAAATAAATCAATAAAAAGTGAAGGAATTGTCCCACAGCTTTCTTTTTGACGTCATTGGAAAAAGCGACCTTTTTTACTCCAGAATTAACTCGACCTATGGTCGAAAAAGTAAGCTTTTATCTCGAAAGGAAAAAAAGTTACAAGCATTTTTAAATCAAGTTTCAGAAATCTCGATTCTATTCAAATTGTGAGACATTTTCTTTCGCATTTTAATTCCTTAAACTTATTTTATTTTGTGTTTCCATGGTTACGCATTTTAAATCCATTTTTCTGGATTTAATTTCTTAAAAGTATTTTAATATTTGCCGTCATTGTTTGGAAGGGAAATCATGATGTTTTTTTTAAAATTTATTTTTTACGTCTCATTGTTGAATATACGTCACTTGACACAATTTTTATTTTCAAGTAGGACCGGGCAAAGCCGGGAAACGCAGCTAGTCACTTTATAAGAACAACAGTAAATACTGTCTGACCATCGATTACATAGAAAGGCTAATATCCGGTTTATAGGCGGAAATGGACGTGTCTATTAGTTTATAGGGGTGTTAATTGGTTTGTTTTAGATGCGCACTTTTGCATCTCTATTATTTAGCCTTAGCTTTGTAGAAGTAAAAATTTGCTCACAGCAACATTTTTTAAATCTAAAGTATATTCTCTATATTATCACGACAAAAGTTAATTGATTTATTTATTCACAACACATTTTTGAGCTGACCATTTTGCTTTTACGTTCCTGAACGAAATGAAAATATTTTATTTTCTTTTTGTTATTTCCATGGTAACTACTTTTGTTTCCCCTTATTTTATTTCTGAAAATGCAATAAATGAATAAGGCACTGGTGACATTATAAAACGCGTGTATCAATATCCCATCGCTGTTTTCCCATCCTCCCTGCTAGATTAATTCAGAAGGAATCGTCTTTACTTGGCAGATTGCCAGATTACATACAATCCGTGGTCAAACAGTAAATACGTAGAACTGAACAAATAAATGTAAGAAGTAAAATGAATGAGTGTTATTTCTTTTACAATGTCGGAGATTAATCATAAATTTTGATGCTCATTCTGTTCAATTTATCTAAAATGGTTATACGGGTTTATTGAATAAGTTGATGCAGCTTTTCCCAGTTAAATCATCAAAGGGGAAGAATAGAATAGAATAGAATGGAATACTTTTACTGCCAAATGTTTTTGACGATGCTATAAATTTTTGAAAGTGAAATTGATCTGAAGTGCTCATTTGTAGTTTAGTCGTCCATACATTCCGTCTTATTTTTGAATTATTTGTTTTTATTTGTAGTTTAAAGAATTTTTGTTTTGGAAGGTGGAAGGGGGAGTAGGTGTTTAGAGAGAAGGAAGCATTTTTTCTAAACTATAGAATGCATTGGGATGTATAGTCAGAACCTTTAATCCAACTTTGACGACGAGCCTTTAATCCAACTTTGACAACGAGCCTTTAGTTCATTTTGGCTTACTGGTAAAGCAATGGATTGGTGTTTCAAAGGTTCATGAATTAATACCCACCACGGATTCCGCACACATTGCTGACTCACTGCATGTTCGTCACTATTGGTGACCCGAATGTAACGTGTTGAGTTTTGGTCTACAAATCTTTGGTATGCTTTACCAAAAAGCTAAATGAACCTCGGTCCTCGGAGGCAAAGTGTGGTAATACATTCTGCCCATGGAGTATGTGGAATTGGGAAACGTCCAGTTGAGACTAGTCTATCTTGATAACGGGGAAAAATAAAAATTTGATGCGCGCTCTTCGTCAATTTAGTGTGACTCTGCTTAATTTAAATGGTAACACACATCTGCAAAAGCTGGCAACCCTAAAAACTAATCGGTGCGTCTATTTCCTCCTGTAAACCGTATTTTTGTTTTTTCTATCTGGCCTGAGGTCACTATATACACGAGCCGACGCATCAGCTTAAGATCAGCCATTTTGTATCGGAGCTCGTGTTTGAGTGGTTGTCTTTTCTGACTAGTTATCGCGTTTGGTGATTTTTCACCTCGAGCAATTATTAGCGGCACGTGAATTGTTTACTAAATAAAATATTATTTTTCCCGATTTGGCAAAGCAATGAAAAATCCGATCCAAAATGGCTAAACAAACTGATGCGTCGGCCTGTATACATTGCGGCTCTAGTCTGGCCGTACGCCATATGCATAAAACTGCTATTATAAAATAAATAAAGGAGTTTACCAGTGGTACTTTCGCACACGAAAGCGAACTTTCTTTTACATGAATCAGTGTTCCACACGCCTGTAGCAGAACGTGATACGCAGGTTCCTTTCACAAAATCAGTTTTATCACTTTCCCATCCGCTGTAACCGACAAACCAACCAGAGGACCACCGCTGTGTAAAGGAGTCCTAGAAAGGCACATTAACACAACTTAGGTTCTTACAAACGTATATTTGAAGTTTTATGTTGATCTGAAGACGATTCAAGTAAGAGTTTCCGAACCAATGGTCCACGGACAGACTCCTGTCCCATAAAAAATCGTATACTATTCCCAATGTAATTTTAAACTTCTAGACTACCTTCCACATATAAAACCAAAGCATCCCCCTGTATATAATAGCCAATTCACTGATCTAGAGCCGCTATATAAGTAGGCCGACGCATCAGCTTAAGTTTAGCCATTTTGGATCGGATTTTCATTGTTGCACGGCTAGGGTTACCACAGCAAAGTTTCGGGTTTCGCCAAATTTACCGAAAATAATATTTTATTTAATAAACAATTCACGTGCCGCTAATATAATTGCTCACAGTGAACAATCACCAAACGCGATAATTTGCCAGAAAAGGCAACCACTCAAAAACGCGCTCCGATCCAAAAAGGCTGATCTTAAGCTGATGCGTCGGCTCGTATATATAGGGGCCTTACACTGATCTAAGGCCCCTATATATACGAGCCGACGCATCAGCTTAAGTTCAGCCATTTTGGATCGGAGCGCGTGTTTGAGCGGTTGTCTTTTCTGCCAAATTATCGCATTTGTTGATTTCTCACTGCGATTAATTACTAGCGGCACGTGAATTATTTCTTAAATAAAGTATTATTTTCAGCAAATTTGACGGAATCCGAAACTTTGCTGTGATAACCCTAGCAGTGCAACAATGAAAAATCCGATCCAAAATGGCTAAACTTAAGCAGATGCGTCGGCCTGTCTAGCGGCTCTACACTGATCTAGAGCCGCTATATAGACAGGCCGACGCATCAGCTTAAGTTTAGCCATTTTGGATCGGATTTTCATTGTTGCACGGCTAGGGTTACCACAGCAAAGTTTCGGATTTCGCCAAAATTGCCGAAAATAATACTTTATTTAATAAACAATTCACGTGCCGCTAATAATCGCTCGCAGTGAACAATCACCAAACGCGATAACTCGCCAGAAAAGACAACCACTCAAAAACGCGCTCCGATCCAGAAAGGCTGATCTTAAGCTGATGCGTCGGCTCTCGTATATAGGGGCCTTAGATCAGTGTAAGGCCCCTATATATACGAGCCGAACTCGCGAACTCACTGAGTGGGCTGTGTTCACGACGCGTTGAGTTGGATATCTGTCACAATACCACTGTAAAGGCAATCTAACTCAAATCAGCTCCAACAACACTACTTAACCCCTAAATTCTCCGATAATGACAAATTAACTCTCAAGGTTAAACTTCTACTTACTGGAGTCAAACCTGACATTATTGTTACGTTTATGAACGCACTAAAACCAGTTACCATCTTTTCTTTACTAATAATAAAGCTGAAGTCTCTCTGTCCGGAGGATGTCTGGATGTCTGTAGGATGTCTGTGACGCGCATAGCGCCTAAACCGTTCGGCCGATTTTCATGAAATTTGGCACAAAGTTGGTATGTAGCATGGGGGTGTGCACCTCGAAGCGATTACTCGAAAATTCGATGTGGTTCTTTTTCTATTCCAATTTTAAGAACAAAACTATCATAAGATGGACGAGTAAATTACGAAATTATCATAACGTGGAACCGTAACATGGGCACAAGCTAATTGGCGAGATACGAAATTATCATAACGTGGAACCGTAAGATGGGTACAAGCCAACTGGCGAGAGAATTCACCGTACATTATTTGTAAATATACAGGCGAACCAAAAGACCTTTTGATTTTTCTATTACGGGCAAAGCCGTGCGGGTATCACTAGTTTGAAATAGTTGTGCTTACTTACTTCGATTACGATTCCAATCCATACATCGCCAACAGTTTTCAGCATATATTCTATGAAAATATCGTAAGTAACATCCCTGAGCGTCGCCAAATGACCCGAATAAGTATCACGGCAGTACTTTTCGGCGTCTCGCCAAGATTTCTTCTCTGTCACCAAGTTGAAGCAGGAAGTCCGAAATTTCCAACCAGAATTGTTCTCCTCCGAACAGAATTTCGGGTCCAACGGCACTCTGACTACAGCAGTTTCCGTTTTATCTACAGGAGTATAAAAACAAATGTTCAAAAGTTGCAAAGTTGCGACTTGAAATCTGCTAAGCGAAATTTTGAAACCTTGATAATTTTTTTGAGTATGGACTCTTAAATACGGGAACTTAGCTTACCAACCATGCTTTCATTTTTGACTTTTTTTTAGTACGAAGATATAGGACGATGCCATATAATTAAAAAAATAAAAAAAAATAAAAAATAAAAAAAAAAATAAAAAAATAAATTAATTTGAATTTTGTCATCTTGAATTCAAATTATGTTTTTCGCAATCACGAGTGTGTGTATGTAGGCATGTGTGTTTGTGTGTGTGTGGGGGGGGGGTGTTTGTGTGTACGGGGTATGTGTGTTTGTGTCTGTGTGCAGGCAGGAATGTGTGGGCAGTTGTGTGTATGTGTGTGTATGTATGCGTATGTGTATGTCGGCATATGTGTTTGTGTTTGTGTGCAGGCATGAATGTGTGGGTAGTTGTGTGTATGTGTGTGTATGTATGCGTGTGTGTTTGTGTGTGTATGTGTGTAGGTGTATGTGTGTATAGGTGTATGTGTGTATGTGTTTGTGTGTATGTGTTTGTGTGTATGTGTTTGTGTGTATGTGCGCGTGTGTGTAGGACATAGATGCAACCTGGAGACGGCTTTCGCTATAAGGTGCAGCATCGTGAGGAGCCCGCCTGTCCACGGTGATGGTGCAGAGGGTGGCGGTGGGAAAATAAAATGATAGGACATCAAAAACAGTCAAATAAAAGCAATAAGCAATCGTGATTGCTCAAAAAAAAAAAAAAAAAAAAAAAAAAACGTAAAAGAGCCTATAAATTGACACTTTTGAAACATAACAAAATTTAAGCAGAATCTACGAACTAATTACTGTGGAGAGAAAACTGTTCCCTGTATTTATGCAAATACTTGATCTCAGATAATTCGGGTGTGGTGATTCAATATATGCAACCAGTTTTGATGCTGAAGCTACATTTTTTTTTTTTTTTTGTGAATGCATAAGTAGATTAAGATTCTCTTTCTCTGTCTATGTAGATACACAGTCGAGCCCGCTCAATGGAATAGCCAATTTGCCACGAGAAACTATTGTAATAAGCGGGATATTTTATTATCCGGGATCGAAATGAAACTACAACGGTTTGGTGCATTGAAAACGTGTTACATAAAGCGGCATATCCTTTTAACCGATATTTCAAGAAGCGGGCTCGACTGTATATACATATATTATATCACCGTTGAATCACGCTATCTAAAAACTAGTATGTTGTGGCTATCACGAAGCTTTCTTCTATATTTTTCCTTTTTCTGATCCCTCCCCATGCTTAACGAGAAAGCAATATTCCTAACAAAAACAAAATTACACATGCAAAAACTTGACGACCATCCCAATGTCTGAATTATTGCAAAAGCAAAGCAAAGAGCGAAAATTGAAAGTTATTTTAAAAGCCTTGCTTGAATTAAATACAAATATTTTATTTGTTAACAAACGAGGGATGGCAAAGGTTAAAAATTTTAAATCATTAAGATAATATTTCCGATCATTTCCATACAATTAAAATCACGAGAAATACGCAGACGACAATCTATTACGATTTATCTTTCTTATTGTTGCATTAATAAAGCTATTTTTATTCGCAAAAGAAAAAAAATCAACACCTCTTGGAGCGATTGACGTCAAAATAGAACCAAAGCCTGTTTACGTATGGATTCACATATATTCCAAATTTCAACCAGAACGTAGCATTACTTCTTGAGATAGGGCACTCACAATGGAAAAAAAGAACGGGTGATTGCGCTACCCCCTTTTTAGCTGTTGACACCAAAATAAAATCAGCTCTTATACCCACTAAGAGCTACTTGTCAAAAAATTTTTGTTTGATTCCGTTCGTTATTTCTTGAGATACAGCAGTCACAATTGACGACAAAAAACTTTCTATAACTCAACCCCCGTTTGAGCTATTGACACCAAAATTGAATCAACACCTGCTCCTGTTAGGGGCAACATGTGGACTAAATTTTGTGTGATTCCGCCAGTTACTTCCTGAGGAATAGCAAGCACGCGTAACTCAAAAAATGTCCCATTGCTCCACCCCCCTTGGAGAAATTCGCGCCAAAAACCAATGGGCACAAGTTCACATAGGGGCAAATATGTGTACCAAATTTCGTTCAATTTCATGCGGTAGGTTTTGCTGTAGAGCGGCCACAAAAAACTGGTCACACACAGACGCGACACACATACACACACACACACACACATACACACAGACAGACAGACATTTTCCAAAAATAGTCGAAATGGACTCAGCACACCTCAAAACGTTCGAATCCGTCAAAATTTGAAATTCGAAAATTTGCACGAATCCAATACTTTCTTCTATATATTAGATATAGAAGAAAGTAATAACCGCCTATGTGCTCCATAATTGAATGGTTGATCAGAGTGTGGAACCCTGCGTTCTTTTGACCATTTTCTTTCTTCATCATCAAAAAATAATTTAATAAAATAAATTTATGATCTGCAAATACTGGTAAATAATTTCGTTCATATAAATTGAGGCAGTGAGAAGCAAAGGGATGTAAGTGGACTTTTTCAAGTTTCGAATAAAACGTGTATAAAGATTGCGTCCTAGGTAGACTTTCAATGAATTTTTTTTTCTAAATCATGCGATACAGCATCACCTACCAGTGCTACTAGTACTATCTCTTGCCCCAAGACAGAGGAGGGGTTCGCCTACCATTTGTACTGGTTATCCCCAAATTTTTAATTTTACCACTTGCATCCCTTTGTTTCTCACTATCTCAATTAGTTTTCGAGCTTTCTGATTTCAAAAACCTTGGAAAAAATTGAAACAAAAAACAAAAAGGGGTCATTCCATGCGAAATGAGCAAATCAGCTGTGGATGACATGTCACAGATTTCAATGAAAATTTTTACTTAGGTAAACCATGCATATCTATGAGGGAATGCAAAGTATGCCAGTTTGTGACTGGCAAAAGCTGCCAGTTTGTGACTCAATAACTCCATAAGTTATAAACGTACACTTAAAAAAAATATTTCCGCATTCTATGAACAAATCTCTATTGGGAAAAAGCAAAGTAAAATTTATTCGTATCTCTTTTTGAATCTGAGATATTAACAAAGATTGACATTTTGCCAATTTACTTCAATTTCAAATCACTCTTCTAGCTCTTTTAATGAAAAAATAACAGTAAAAATGATTCAGATTGAAAAATTATCTGTAACTAACTATCTGCTCTAATTTATTAATTGTTTATGAATTTCTTGATGACGAAATCGTACTTTAAAAAATCGAAAATTTCCGAAAATTTCATTTTTTCCTCTATTTCAGATGCTTTTTTTTTTTTTTTTTGAAGATGAGGGAATGCTCTAAAATTACTCAAGCTTTTTTACGCAACATATTGAAGTGCCTTTTAGATGCTACTAAATTTTAATCATTGGTATCAGCGTATTTTTGTTACTAGAGTAACTTGAACTAAGGCAAAATTTTATTAGTTAGTTCTTTTTATTGTAAGTTTAGCAAAACTGACCATCTCTTTCGTGTTTCATTTTCTCAAAAGCATGTTTATGAAGTACTTGCTAGAAGGTAAATTTTTTAAAAATCGAAATAAATGTTAGATATGCTTGCTTTTGCATCATTGAGTCGTTTATCTAGTTTTTTAAATTCTCGTAATTTCACATAAGGGTCAATCCATACAGGTTCGATACAGTATAAACTACTCGTTCATGTTCAAATATTTCTAAGTTATAAAATTAAAATAATTATTTTGAAAAATACAATATGTTTTTTCAGTATAATGTATTATATAGGGCACAATATACGTAATTTAAGAAGGTGCCATGAAGTTTTCACACTTTTTATTTCTGTTTTAGTGTGTGAATTGACTAGGAAAATTGCTCAATTTCAAAGACCTGTATCTTATTTACAAACCAAATACAAACTAGTATGTTGTGGCCATCACGAAACTTTCTTCTATATTTTTCTTTTTTTTTCTGATCCCTCCCCATGCTTGACGAGGAAGCAATATTCCCAACAAAAACAAAATTACACATGAAAAAACTTGACGACCATCCCAATGTCTGCATTATTGCAAAAGCAAAGCAAAGAGCGAAAATAGAAAGTTATTTTAAAAGCCTTGCTTGAATTAATTACAAATATTTTATTTGTTAACAAACATAAGATGGCAACAGTTAAAATTTTTAAATCATTGAAATAATATTTCAGATCATTTCCATACAATTAAAATCACGAGAAATAAGCAGACGATAATCTATTACGATTTATCTTTCTTATTGTTGCACTAATAAAGCTATTTTTATTCGCTAAAAAATAATGATAACAAAAAATAAATCAGCACCTCTTGGCGCAATTGGCGCCAAAATTGAATCAAAGCCTCTCACAATGGAAAAAAAAGAACGGGCGATTGCGCTACCTCCTTTTTAGCTGTTGACACCAAAATAAAATCAGCTTTTATACCCACTAAGGGCTACTTGCCGATAAATTTTTCTTTCATTCCGTTCATTATTTCTTGAAATACAGCAGTCACAATTGACGACAAAAAACGTTCTATAGCTCAACCCCCGTTTGAGTTATTGACACCATAATTGAATCAGCACCTGTTTCTGTTACTGGCAACATATGGACCAAATTTTGTTTGATTCCGCCAGTTACTTCCTGAGGAATAGCAATCACGCGTAACTCAAAAAACGTCCCATTGCTCCACCCCCCTTGGAGGAATTCGCGCCAAAAACCAATGGGCACAAGTTCACATAGGGGCACATATGTGTACCAAGTTTCGTTCGATTTCATGCGGTAGTTTTTGCTGTAGAGCGGCCACAAAAAACTGGTCACACACAGACGTGACACACATACACACACACACATACACACATACACACACACATACACACACACGTACACACACACATACACACAGACCGACAGACATTTTCCAAAAATAGTCGAAATGGACTCAGCACACCTCAAAACGTTCGAATCCGTCAAAATTCGAAATTCGAAAATTTGCACGAATCCAATACTTTCTTCTATATATTAGATATAGAAGAAAGTAAAAACAATATGTGTAACATGTATAGTACTTGAATGGAATATTCAATTGGCCAAGAAATTTTATTTTTAATTCCATCCCCTTTTGGTTTACAGGGGTCTAAAAATGTCATTTTTGTCATTTTTCCGATTTTTGAGGGGCTGTAATCTATAAAGGGTGCACAAACACACAGCAACAGTTACATATTCTTTTTAGCATGGTTCCAGTGATTAGTTTTTGAAGTATTTCATTTTGTGTTTCCGTCCCCTACGCGAGTTATCCCCCTTTGAAATGAGTAAAATTTTTACATTTGACCCTGAACTTTAACCTGTTGCCGTTATTTTAATTATTAACTTACAGCTATGTAACTCTGCATGTATGACTACCAATTTATGCATTTTAACACCAAAGCATTCAATTAACTGTCATAAATGTAATTCAAATAGATTTTGGCCAAAATGAAAAGATTTAAAAGTCCCATTTTTGACTACGAAAATCACTTTTGATGACCTCACAAATCAAAGGTCCAGTGGAGAGAAAAAATAAAAGTGGTTTTAAACATCTTTCACATCCAGCTTTAAGGACATGAATTTCAAAAAAAATTAGAAATGGTCGAGCGCACCCGTCTGTCGAACATGTATGGATTGACCTATAAAACACAAAGAAAATGCTATTTTTCTGAATTTTATTTTACGTTTGTAAAATCAAAAACAGTTTTGAGTTTGTTCAAGCAAATAGTAGAAACACAGCTCTATATTCTTGTAAAGTTTTAAAGTTGTCTGAATTTTCCCTCATTTGAATTTCTGTGTCTATGTGAAGTGGAAAATCATCATTTTGCAAAATGTCACTTAGTTTAACACTGATTTTGGGGACAAAGAAGTTAAAATACAACTTCAAAAGTAAGGTATTTCTTTTATGATACTTAGCACATTATTAGATATTAATTTCATCAAAGCTAATGCATTTCTTAAAGATTGAGATTAAAAAATAAAATGCTTAATTATGAGAAAAATTGAAATATTTTCAGTTTTTTAAACTCCGTTAAAAGTTAACTATAATAAATTTGAAAATTTTACTGACATCAGATTAATTACCCTACTCCATAGATTGCAACAACATATAACTTTTATGTTTTCATTAAATAGTTAATAAGATACAAGCCTTCAAAAATGCAACATTTAGCATTTATGAGAATGCTGTTCAATTCGACCAATTTTCAATCGCATGTAACTATTCAAATAAAAAATTTTAAGCAAAAATATTTCAGGCATTTTTATATAGGCATAAAGGGAACCTGTTTACCAAATTTCATAAAAATCTGTTACCATGCGGCCACCACTTTTTTGCGAATTTTGCTCATTTCGTATGGAATGACCCAAAGAGCAATTGCGGTTGGGAGGAGCAAAGGGATGTAAGTGAACATTTTTAAGTTTAGGGTAAAAGGCGTTTAAATTTCACTGTTTTACAGCATCTACCAGGGCTACTAGCACTATCTCTTGCCTCAAAACGCAGAAGAGGTTCACCTACCCTTGTACTGGTGGATCTCCAAATTTTTAATTTTAGTACTTACTAGCTGCGTTGCCCGGCTTTGCCCGGTCTACCTTGAAAATAAAAAGTATGTCAAGTGACGTATATTCAACAATCAGGCGTAAAACATAAATTAAAAAAAAAAAAAACATCATGTTTTCCTTTCCAAACAATGACGACAGATATTAAAATACTTTTAAGAAATTAAATCCAGAAAGATGGATTTAAAATGCGTAATCATGGAAACACAACATAAAATAAGTTTAAGGAATTCAAATGCGAAAGAAAATGGTTCACAATTTGAATGGAATCGAGATTTCTTAAACTTGATTTAAAAAGGTTTGTAACTTTTTTCTCCTATCGAGATAAAAGATTATTTTTTCGACCATAGGTCGAGTTAGATCTGGAGTAAAAAAGGTCGCTTTTTCCAACGGCGTCAAAAAGAAAGCTGTGGGACAAATCCTTCACTTTTTACAGATTTATTTAATGAAGAAAGAAGTTCCTAAATTTCAGGTAAGCCTAAAAAAATTCGAGCAAAAAACGCAAATAACTCCCGCCATAATAGAGTTAGAGCATTGAAACAAATTGCGTAGAACGCGGAAAATTCTACCCTTTCTAACGATATGTAATATTACTATTTGCGAGTAATTTTTCATCTCCATATTCGAGAATTTATGTGAAAATTGGATGTAAATTGGAATAGAAAAATAACTATTCATGGAATTGTTTTCGAACTGATCTGCAAACCTTCTCGGGACTTAAAGGAACAAACTGTGAAAATTTCAGCAAAATCGGCCGGGTAGTTCTCGAGTTTTGCGAGTTCAAACAAACAGACGCTTTTTGGGGACTTCATTTTATACTATGTAGAGATACTTTAGTACTACTTACTTTAGTATGCGTCGAATTTGAATATTTCTTGAATAGGCGACGATTCGTGAGAGATCGTTCGCAAATAATCTGTTTGTAACATGAATTACCCCGAGCGATTGCAAGTAAACGTTGCAAACGTGCGAACGACCCCTCACGATTCGTTGCCAATCCAATTCAGATCGAAATTCGGCCCATTAGATCGTTGATATCTTTCTGAATTTTTAAGATATTGAACTGGAATATTATCATGAGTTGGGGAACCTAGTTGGTTTTTAAATTATGAAAGTTATAAATTGCTATCTTTCGCACATGTGCAGTGAAATATTAATTGCTTTAAACGCTCATATTTCTTCAAATTTTAAACATTTGAATTTCAAATTTTAGTATGATACTTCTCTTGTATGCAGCCAAGTTTTCTGAAAGTTTGGTAAGTTTTGATGAACACTTTGCGTGTTATTAGCCAAAAAACTTCAAATAAATTTCGTTGTTCTGAAAGAAGAGCTTCTATCTTCATGAATATTAGTGATACTTTCTCAAAAATGTATAAAAAATACATAGTAAGCTGACTAATGTCTGAAATTTACAGCTTATTCCCAGCTATTGACGATGAGGGATGAACAAAACACTTTTTGTTTTTCTCAATTTGTTGCTGATCCCTTTAAATACATAGGCAAATTATTTTTTTTTTTGGAAAATGACAGCTGAAGCATACCTTTTATGTGACAAAAGCTATCGAACAATTGGTCTCTTTTTTTCCTCGAGAAATCTATAAAAAAGTGAATTTTTGAAAGTGTTCCAATACTTTTCGTGATATAGTGTAAGTTTGGATTGCAAAACTTGGTCATATCTTGAAATACGTATATATGATCAAGTGTTAAAGAAGTCTGGAATAGTGACACATTTCCTACGATAAGATACGTTTTTGCGTCCAGCTTGTAAGTCTGGATCATGTACGTCTGGATTATAACACTTTGTCATACTCTGGGCTTCGTTTTCATAGTTTAGTATCAGCGGAGTCTGGATTATAACACTTGGTCATACCCTGGGATTAATTTTTATAGCTCAGTGCCAAAGCAGTATGGATTTGTAATATTTGTGGGATAAAGGTGTCGTAGTCGTGTCGAAAAGTCTTAAATTGTGACACTTATCATACCATAGGATAAGTTTTTGTAGTCCAGTATCATGCAAGTCTGCAATGTAACATTTGGGTCATACCATGGATAAGTTTTTATGGTCAAGTGTGTAAGGAGTCTACAATTGTAGCACTTGTCATACAATTTAATAAGTTTTGTAGGCAAGTGTCAAAGAAGTTTAGAACTGAAACACTTGCCATATCCCGGTTTAAGTTTTTGTAGTTGCGTGTTAAAACATTCAGGAAGTGCAACGAGGAAGAGTTCTGCAACTGGAGTTTCAGACACTGGGATCCAGAATGGAGGGAACGTATCAGTTGTCCTTACGCAAATGGTTAATTGCACAAGAAATTTAAATGCAAAAGTTTCTCTTTATGGTGCTTCACCATCCACTCAATAGTCCCGAGCTTAGTCAGTAGGGGGGAAGAACTTCCATCAGATCTTACACATGAGGACATTTCCGTACAAGCATGGTAGACGAAGTTTTCCTAGGATAAAGACGAACAAACAATTGTGACACATTCGCTTCATTCCGGCAGCAAACTTCTCGATGCGACTTTTTATTACAAACTTATCCCATGGTATGGTAAGTGTTTTGGCTTGTGCATTTACTGTCGTGCGTTAGAATACTGGATGGTTAGAGCCAACGCACGTTGATAAAATAACTACATAGCATCTATGAGACGTTCACTCGTAACATGTGCTGATTTTGACGCAGTTTCATCGCAAAGTATTTGGAATGTTTCTAACGTAGTGAAATCGCAGAGCTAAAGCGCGTTACGTAAACCGCTTGGTACTTCACTAATGGCATGATAGCTTTGCGATTGTGCCGAGTTCGAGCCATAAACGGTTTGCACCAATGGTTTTAACGTAGCGCTATCGCAAGTTGGAACTACGAATGGAATCTAACGAGCGTTGCATTTGTCCTTACTGTTCCAGTACTTCTTGTTCCGAGAAGTAGCTAAAAGATTGTCGTTTCTTTGGCAGTAAATTCTTCCGAGTAATTCTTTTCTTTTCAATACATTTTTATGGTGCGTGAAAGACCTACTTTCTGGATATATAAAAACTAGGCCTTAACATATGACTTTTTTTTTTAGTTGAGGGTAAATCATCATTCGATGAAGAAAAAGGAAATCAAATCATCAAAAATATTCCAATAGTTTTATATTATTCGCTGACGCATAATATATAAATATAATGACTTACTTTTTTGGCAAATAAAGGGGATCTCTTCTCCACAATCTTTGGTATTCCAATAGCCGATCTGAGTTGAGCTGTTAAACTGCATTTCTACGCAGTGTTCCTGTCATAAAGGATATTTAAATGTTTCACTAAACTAGAATAGCAAAAAGATCAAATCTCATTGCGATGGATTAGATATGGCCACCTTTGAAAGCAGTAATACGACCATTCGATTGCATAATGTTACAGCTCTGATAGGTAGTCATATCGAACCAATGAGTTCGGTGTGGCCAATGAGATTTGACCTCTGTTCAATAAGCACACTTTCATGCACCAATTAAAAAACATTTGACTACAGCGCTTTCTGATGTCCAATTCTCGAGCTATTTTTGAAAACCAGTGTATAAAAAATTCCAGAGCGCTGGTGCAACATACGACTTATTTCACTTTTCTACCTCACATGGTTTTGCTGTTTTGTCATTTCAAAGTAGGGGAGTTCATTTTCAAACACCTCGTATTGTCCATGGTTTAGGATGGGGATGATCATGAACCCAAAGACTGTATTGACAGTACAGAAATCCAAAGATAGACACCCTGTATCCACCCTTGATGTCATCTTCAAACAATGATGACCCCCCCCCCCACACACAACTGTTTATAAACACTTAGAACCGTCAGAATGTCCTCTATATGTTATGTAGTCTTAATTCACCAACAGTTTAGTTTCAAAAATTACCAGAGAGGTGTGATAATAGAGTTTCTTTCCATTTACTCCAATTGTCCTTAATATCGATAACTCGAAGCCTTAAAACTCGAATTATTCCTTTATCTCTAAGTTTTCATTCGGTCTTAAAATAATTTAGTGTTTTCGATACAAAAGTCGAATCTATGTCTCGAATTACTCTTTTTAAGTCGTAGTTTTTACGAAAGTTTTGTTTTTATTTTACAGACGATGAAGTTTTAAGATGCAATTAAAAAAAAATGTACGCAGTCAAAAATAACCCGTTTTTTTCAATCATAATACATTTTATTCACTGGGAAGATATTTTTTTATAATATTAATAATTAGTTTTATCCAAACAATAGGTATTATGGTCCATCTATTGTGCACTATTCCTGAAAAAAAAAATCTTGAGTTGGCTGGGAAAGGAACTTTGCTAGCTCGAACTAACGATTATTCGGAGGTTCAAGTCGGTCCCCTAGGATTTCGAGTTATCAAGAGTTGACTTTACCAGCATATTCCTTGACTTTACTCCTAGAAGAACTAGTGATGCTTTTTACTTTGACTTCCTTCTCGAAATGTTTTCGCTTGATTCTCAACATGTTGATGAAAAATATCTAATTTATAAGGATAAACCAATTTTTCATCACTTACACGTCCATTAGATGGTTCTCCTGGTGCCCAATTAGTGAAGTCCAATGGAGTTTCATCCTCCCAATAGAAGCCAACTTCTAATTTTGTGTCACTGAGGCCAATCCATACGCTCCTCCTGATGTCTAAAACCAGGAATGTGGTGAGAAATTCTGGGAAACGAAAAGGGAAGTTAAACGTTATGCAGTTTTTAAACGGTGAAATTATTATTATAATTTTTACCAATACACATGTATAAATGGATAGATGGATTATGAATGTGTAAGAGGTAACAGCTTAAGAAAAATTAGGCATCGCAATGTCGTTCTTTTTGATGAACCATTATCCAGATGATCTTTAATTTTTTTAAAATTTATGTATTGAATTCCTTCATTTGAACGACTTCGTTCATTTAAAGCAGTTGATGTAAAAAAGTATCAAATATAAATAATTAAAACTCATAAATTACAAATATTTTTTGAAACCCCGACAGTTGACTATAAAAATAATGAGAATTAATTTCTAACTCACACGATGTCGACGAAAACCTGAAGAGTCACGAAGGACTAAAATAAGGCGAGAGTACTAAACGGTCAAATTATTATTATAATTTTTACCAATACACATGTATACATGGATAGACGGATTATGGATATGCAAATGGCAACAGCTTAAGAAAAATTAGGCATTGCAATGTCGTTCTCTTTGGTGGACCATTAACCTGATGATCTTTAATCTTTTTAAAATCTATGTATCGAATTCCTTCATTTGAACGACTTCGTTCATTTAAAGCAGTTCATGTAAAACAGTATCAAATATAAATAATTAAAAATCATAAATTATAAATATTTTTTGAAAACCCGGACAGAGAGTTGACTATAAAAATAATGAGAATTAATTTCCTAACTCACACGATGTCGACGAAAATCTGAAGTGTCACGAAGGACTAAAATAAGGCGAGAGTACTAAGGTGGGTGCGCCAAATAAAGCCATGTTGACTAATAAGGCCAATCCTTCATTTTTCTTCAAATCGAAATGTCGGTACATTGCAGAAAAATGTGATTCATTAATCCGACAGCTTGATGGATTTTACAGTAGAAATTTACCTGCAAATGTGGAAATATTTCTGATTCTTGTCTCTACATAGTATAAAATGAAGTGTCCAAAAAGCGTCTGTTTGTTTGAACTCGCAAAACTCGAGAACTACCCGGCCGATTTCGCTGACATTTTCACAATTTGTTCCTTTAAGTCCTGAGAAGGTTTGCAGACCAGTTCGAAAACAATTCGAGGAATAGTTCTTTTTTTATTCCAATTTAGGCCCAATTTTCACATAAATTCCCGAATATGCGAGTGAAAATTTACTCGCAAATAGTAATCTTAATATATAAAAATCAATGTCCTGAGATAACATATATATATATACATATACATATATATATATCAACGCACAGCCAATACGGCTGAAGCCTCAGACTTGAAATTTGGCAGGCATATCCACATGATTACGAAAGTATCCACTAAGAAAGGATTTTTCTAAAAATCAATTAGTTTGGGAGAAATTAATTAAAACCCGTTAATTTCTGCGAAATTAAAACCTGTCATTGAGATTTAAATCCCTTATTTTAAGAGGCTTTCCTCCATTCAAATCATTATTCAGTACTTCATCTCAACTTTTGGTCGATAGCGAACTATTAATTTGATATTGTTTTTAGTTCTCACGTGATTCTTCGAGGCTTTTCTCAAGTCAAATCATGATGTTTCTGTCTTTTGCTTTCATTTTTTTTTCAAAACTAGAAATGAAGTTTTTAAGAGCATCATCATAGGCGGACTATCCTTTTGAATTTAGAAGAGTGCAGTTTCCTGTAAAAGTTTGCTTTGCAAAAACCGTTAATAAGTCACAAGGACAGACATTAAAAGTAGCATGGATCAATTTAAAGAAGCCTTTTTTTTTTCACACGGCCAATTTTATGTAGCTTGCTCCAAAATCTGTTCATCAAGCAGCTTAATAATTTTAGCACCAGAAAAAGAAAAAAAAAGAAAATTTGAATTTTGAAATTTTGAATCCAAATTATGTTTTTCGCAATCACGAACTGAGACAGGACCCTACTCATTGGAGTTATTGTTTCTAGAAACGGCTCCTGTCCCCCCCAAGTCTGCCTCTCCTCCTGGGCGGTTACGTGTGCATAGATGTGTGTGTGTGCGTAGACCTGTGTGTATGCACGTAGGCGTGTGTGAGTGTATGTGTGTGAAGTCGTGTGTGTGTGTGAACGTGCGTGTGTGTAGGACATGGACGCCTTCGACCAGGAGATCGGATAGCTCAAAACCGGAGCAGCCGTGCCGCGCCGCCAACAGAGGACGGTGGGCGGTGGTGCTGCAAAGGCTTCTGGTCCAAGTTGAAAAAGGCACGGACACCAAAAACGGTCAAATGAGAACAATAAACAATCGTGATTGCTCAAAAAAAAAAAAAAAAAAAAAAAAAAAAAAAACCCGAAAAATGTGTTTTACAAAGAAGTTCTTGCTTAAACATAGGTGTAACAATAAAATGTGGATGACCTGTGTTTGCAAAGATAATCAATACTTTGAAAGGATTGTTAATAATAGTTAAAGATCGGTTAAGTACAAGGGCATATACATAAGGAGTCCAGGGGCCCCGGGATCCTCCCAAAATTAGAAAAAAATATAGGTAATAAGTAATTATTACAGGGGATTTTCGAAACTAGGTGCCCCAAACACTGTTAACCCTTGCTAATTCCATTACCCGAGCAATGCCGGGTACGGGAATGCTAGTATTATATATCCTTGGAAAGGGAAGAATTTTCCGCGTTCTACGCAATTTGTTCCAACACTCTAACTTAATTGAGGCGGGAGTTTTTTACGTTTTTAACTCAAATTTGTTTAGGCTTAGCTGAAATTTAGGCACTACTTTCTTCATTAAATTTATCAATAAAAAGTGAACGAATTGTCCTACAGTTTTCTTTCTGACGCCATTGAAAAGAGATACCTTTTTTACTCCAGATCTAATTCGACCTATGGTCGGAAAGTTTAACCCTCTATCTCCATGAGAAAAAAAGTTACAAGCGAATTAAATGAAGTTCAAAAATCTGTTCTCTATTCAAGTTTTTAACCATTTTATTTTGCGTTTCCGCGGGTAACGCTTTTTGAATCCATTATTTCCATCTTTCTCATTTTCAGTTCTGAAACTTATTTTCTTTTGTGTTTCCTTTGTAACGCTTTTTAAATCCATCTTTCTCATTTTATTTTAATTTCTTAAAAGTATTTTAATATCTGTCGTCATTGTTTGGAGGGGAAATTTTGCATGATGATTTTTTTCTCTTTTATTTATGCCTGATTTTTGAATATACGTCACTTGGCACAATTTTTGTTTTCAAAATAGACCGGGCAAAGCCGGGCAACGCAGCTAGTAGCTTTATATAAAAAGCATCTGCTGGTCCAATAAACCAGTGATTGGTACTGGATGTCACGATAATAGGGGAGTGAAAATTGTGACAATTTGGGATAAGGAAGAGGGAGGGAGTAACAAGAAGCGTGACATCACACATTCATTTTATAGAAGTTTGGGAGAAATAACGTGACATGTGACAGGAGGGGCGGGTTTCAGGTGACGTGAGTAATCTTTACGAATAATAAAGCTGAAAGTCTCTCTGTCCGGAACTCTCTCTCATCTTTGTCTGTCAGGATCTCTGTGACGCGCATAGCGCTAGCCCGTTCGGTCGATTTTCATGAAATTTGGCACGAAGTTAGTTTGTAGCTTGGGGGTGTGCACCTCGAAGCGATTCTTCGAAAATTCGATTTTGTTCTTTTTCTATTTCAATTTTAAGAACATTTTCCGGAGCAAAATTATCATAAGATGGGCGAGTAAATTACGAAGTTATCATGACGTGGAACCGTAACATGGGAGAGCGAATGAACATAGCCAATTGGCGAGAAATGAATCATCCATTATTTGTAAATAACAGGCGAAATCGAATGACCCTTAAAATTTTCTACTACGGGCAAAGCCGTGCGGGTACCACTAGTTTGTGAATAAGGGATGGGAGATCAAAATTTCATTAAAAAAATCTTACGATATTATGATATTATCATTGACAGTCCCTCAATAATCTATTATTGATTATTGAGTAATATTAATGATATTATGTTATCTGATATTATGTATTGACATAATATCAGATAACATAATATCATTAATATTTGACACTATTGATAATGATATTATGTATTGACAGTTCCTCAATAATCTGTTCTTTTGAGTGAACTTTTACGGAATGCGTAATGATTGTCAACTTGTAAAAAAAAAAAAAAAAAAAAAACTTTAAAATGGCGGGTGACTTAAAAGGAAAGGGTATAAAAATGTTTAATTAGCAAAACGACGTTGAGAGTCTTACCTAGAATCGCTTTAGAGCTTACTGTTGCTAAAGTTCCACCGGCACGTTTGCAGTACTCTAATGCATTCATCCAACCAAGATTGATAAACTTTTTATTTCCACCAACTCTGTAACACTTATCACCTAGGGAAAAGAAACCCATTTAGTGTTATGAATGCATCAACTATGATTCAGAACATAATTTAAAAAATAGTACCTGGACGACCGAGCCTCGCTCGGCTTTAAAGGAATTATTTTTTGTCAAATTGTGTTTTTTTAAGGTTCAATACTTTTCCAAATATACTTGAAGAGCTTCACGTTAACGAAATATTATGTACTCGACCTTCTTATAACACTAAAGTACCAAACAAATAAGATTCTGAATGTAATTAAATCAACATTTTGCTTTAAACTATCTGTTACGTTTGTTTCCACTATACAATTTTCTTGTCAGTAATTATAATATTTTGACCTTAGTTTTGCTATGGTGAAATCGGTTTTTAACCGAATACTTCCTTTCATACTATGATGCGTTTCACGATTTTATCCCAATCGAGATTTTCTTGTTGAATAAATACTTTTAGTTTTTACGCCAGAAAATGCTACATACAGCGAGATCCATCAAAACTGATGATCCACAAACCATTCCAACAAATGATAACAACTGTCTTAACAAAACATAAACAATCTCCAGACATACACTTCTTCGGAATAAAATTTAGATGCGTGATTTAAAAAACATGTTAAACTATTTGAAGTGTAAAAAGAAAATAAATAAATAGAATAAAATAAAATAGGATGGTCAAGCAATAGTTTCACTTAAAAAAGAAAAAAAAGCCTTACATCGACTTACATAATGCTTTTGAATTTGTTTTCAGCCAAGTGTGTTTGAAATTAGCCAAAGTGGCTAATATCAGCCAAGCCTGGCAACCCAAGCAAGTATAAAATTTTAAAGCGAGAAGAGACAAATTTTCATTGTTATGGTTGCAAATCGTCTGCCTGATGCGTCAACTCACAGTTTACTTCAAGGCTTACCTCAATTTGACTTTGTATTAAAAAACTATTTTTTGTAAAAAATCGCGTTTTTACAGAAAAAACACTGATGTGGGTGAACTTAGAATGCAAAACTACAATTAAATCCAAAATTTCATCCAAATCGTTTAGAGCCATTTCCGAGATAAGAAATATATATATACCCACAAGAATTGCTCGTTTAAAGATATAAGATGTTAATTACATTTATTAGACAGACTTCATTAGTTAAAGATTAATGCATGCTCCATCTATAAAGTGCTAAGAATTAAACTTTATATTGTTAATGACAAGCGGAGTATAGCCATAAGCAGGGACTGATATACGGCAGGGCAATCGGAGCCCGGGCCCGGGACACCAAAGGAAAAGGGGGCACCAAATTTCTGTCATCAGATTTTTTTTTTAGTGACCAGTGTTCGGGGGCCCTCTAACTAAGGGGAATAAAAAATTTTTGTCATTTGACATTTTTTTTTTTTAATTAAATGAAAGCATATTAGCCAATTGTTGTGGAGAACTATCGTTTTCGTTATTGAAGAGAATTAAGTGTCCTTTGCTTACTCTGATTTCTGATGGTAAATTATCTTTATTAGCTCTGTTATCAATAAAAAGAAGTTTGACCTAAAATTTGATTACGAGGACATTATAGATGAATTTACTATAAGAAAACAAAGGAGAAAATATATAAAGAATCATTGATGCACAGAAAGCACATTATGATTTACCTTTACCATTTGTATCATAGTTTTTCCATCTGCAACTGTAAAAAAATTTTTAACATGAAAATCATAAATTTAGTTTAGATTAAATGATTTCTTTGCAAAACATCTTAATTATTAACTTTTTTCGTATGAAATCGGTATTTTAAAGTTTTCTTTCTATCAAAATAATATCCAACACTTACCAATATATTTTTTTGTGTGAGGGGGGCACCATAATTGTCAGTGCCCAGGTGTCGGTCCCTGGCCATAAGAAATAGTGAGTAGTGTGTTGTAACGATATGAGAGAAAGAAGGGGACCTAGTCCGCGTATATAAAATTGGAATTCGTATCTTTTCTCTAATTTACTTTTAACTTAAACTTTCAATACTTCAAACTGTGCACCTTATTTTAACCATTTTTTGCCGTTGTTAGTTCGCATCTAGGACTAACGGTTTCGAAAACAGAAGTCTTATAAACGGAGACATGTTGTATATGTACTCAAAAGGCCTATGGTGTAGTGAGAAAATTCTAAATCTCCTTTTCAAAAAGTACCGAGGATCGGAACAGTTTGAGAAAACCCTGGACAATAGTGATGGTTTGTATTCGAAAGAATTAGAGTTAAATTCGCAGAATTCAGCTTCTAACAACTTTGTACTTACCGAACGTGTACCATCCTTTGTCACAACTCATAGCTTTATCAGTCAACTGGGCAGGAGCTGGTATATGTCCATTCCTCAAAGAGAAAACTTGAGCTGCAGCAAGGAACATTTTTCATAAACACAAGCGATTTTAAGTTGCCTATATCGTGCATTCATGGTAACTTTGATACGTAATTTTTATATTTACAACTTCCCTCCGATTTTTAAATAGTGCAATTGCATCTGTTGCTATGAAACTGGAGATTAATTCCTGAAGTACGAGGATACTACAAATGATTCTTTTGTTTCTGAAACTCTATACGTATATCCACAAGTATTGCACGAATGACGATGAGGAATGCATGGAAATAACCATTAATTCATCAAGGTTTGGCACTGTGTTAACCAGATGACAATACGAGTACAGCATTTGTAAAATGGTGACACAACAAGAGAAACGTTTTTTATGTGTGTTACAAATAGTGTGAAGTTCATCTATTCTTTCAGTGCTTTGGGGGCACAATAATCACCCTGTTTACGTACCCCTACAACTAAAAGCGTTAGAAAAACTCAAGGATAGCATCTATGTGGCCGTGATGATCATTACGTAGAGTAACTCGCCTCATGCATTTTTGTATCGTCGGCCTATTAATGGTCATTACTGTAGCATGGATACTATTTTTGAGTTTTTCTAACATTTTTCGTGGGAGGGTTCTTGGGGGGGGGGGGAAGGGGGGAGAGGAGGCATAAAAAACGTCATTAATGTGCCTCCAAGGCACTGAAAGAACAAATAAACATTATGGTACCAAAAAACTGCGTCATACTGGTACCAAACAAGAAGTTCCGTCTAGAACTAAACGAGCCTACTTTCCCGTATACCCATACTACTTTCTAGTAAATAAACAGCATCACTTTTTAAACAAAGCAGCGAATACAATTTTTCTATTAAAAAAATTCTTTAACAGCTTTCAAAACGAAAAAATAATAATTTTAATTAATAAGCTCATTAAAATAAGTGCATCATATCAAGAAAAAAATCGTTTCTTTTTCCCCTGTTGCCAAAAATAATTTTTTAAATGAATTAATGCACTTACCAAACTAAATAAAAAATCAATAAAATGTCGACTTAAAAAAATAATTTTCATTTTCAAAAAAAAAAAAAAAAAATCGTCTGCGAATATCTTTATGTAGAAACATAAATGACTTTGAGTTTATTCGCCGAAAACTGAATACCTAAATTAAAATTTTAGCGCGAAAATAAAAACAAGTTATATCAACAATAATTATTTCACAGTTAAAACCACAACTGCTGAGTCGGAGTCAATCTCATTTTGAGATAAAGGAGTCGGACTCGAATATCCAAGAATCGGAGTCAGTCATTTGTCCTCAGTGTATAAATTTTTGCCAAAGCTACGAAGTCAGAGTTGAAGTCAGGGAGTCGGAGTTCGATTAATTGTCGGGCACAGGAGTCGGAGTCAGGTGCCCCTAAATTCTCGGAGTCGGAGTCTGGAGTTTGACGTCAAGAGCTATTTCCAACAAAATTTGTTTGAAGTAAATCCGCCTTCAAGTACGGAATCTACATTGACTTTCAGTTTCCCCGTAGGCGCAAATGTTAAGGGGTTTGAACTGTTCAAAATTGAACGGAAAATTGCTCAAATCAAAAAGATATTTTATATACAAGTTTTTCATCAAAAGCTTTTTCCTATAAAGTTTGACGCAAATTCGCCTCACAGTTCGGAATTGCCTTGAATTTCCCCGTAGGCGCTAATGTTAAGTTTTTTTGAACTGTTAAAAATTGAACAAAAAATAGTTCAATCAAAGAGTGAAAATGGGAATGAGATGTCCTCGCCAAGATCTTTCGAACAAAAAAAAGTTTGTTCGAATCGGACTATTCATTCAAAAGTTATTGGGGGGGGGGGGGGGGGACAGACCGACAGACAGACCGACAGACATTTTTCCCCATCTCAATACCCTACTTTCCAATTTTTAATTTTTCGATATTTATTTAATTATTTTATTTATTTTTGACTTTTTTTTGTTTTTCGCGATATTTTTAAGATGCATTAAGCCTTCTTTCGTGTTTTTTTTCTTCTTTTTCTGACTTCTACTGGGAAAGTAGGCTAAAAGGGAAAAAAAAAAGCTTTTTTTTTGTTTAGTCGAAATTTTACAAATACTGAAAGGGTTAGCACAATTCCAAATCTTGATGAGTTTGATTAGTTTTAAATATTTCCCATCCTTGTACGGTGTAGTACATTTGGACATACGAACGAATCATTTGTAGTAGTTATTCAAAACTAAGAAATAGTTATTTTAAATCATTTTAAGTAAGCTATTGCCTTGATTAAGAGTTATTCTGCCGCTTAGGTTCATTTTGTACCACGTCAGAAATGGTAAATAAAAGTTGTGTCAATTTTAACGAAAGAAAAAAGCTTTCAAATGTATAAAAATTACAATTTTTATTGCATAGCATCACAAGGTTTCTATCATTTATTATGGTGCACAGAATACTGCAATGAGAGTTGTGCAGAGTTGATCTTCAATGTTCAATCTGCATTTCAGAATAGTTTTTAAAATAGTAACTTTGGAATTATTGGATGATAAAATGGTTTGTTTGCTGTGTTTTCAACTTATTTAGTTAAATAAGTTGTAAAAAACAGATACTGTAGCTTGTCATTTGAGTGCAGCATTAGGTCTTCCACAGTTTCTTTCGAATTATAATACAATGGGAACTTTGTTACAAATACAAATGTGACGACCAGCAACAGGCTCTGGGCCCAGCTAGGCTGGTCCTAGTCAATTAATTAGTCTCCAATGAAGATCAATGGCCCTCTTAAAGCTATCCACTCCCTTGCTCATTACCGCCTCTTCCGGTAAGCTATTCCAAGCGCCCACGACCCTGCTAAAGTAGTAGTTTTTCCTGATTTCCAAGTTAGCCTGAGATTTAAATAGCTTAAAACAATGACCCCTTGTCCTGCTTTCCCCGCAAAAATTTAATCCATTTACATCTTTCATTTTGATAAATTTAAATAACTGAATCATGTCCCCTCTGACTCTCCTTTGCTCCAGGCTATACATGTTAAGCCTATTAAGTCTGGTATCATAATCTAAATCTGAAAGTCCCCTTACTAATTTAGTTACCCTTCTTTGAACCCTTTCCAATACAAAAATATCTTTCTTCAGATAAGGCGACCAAAAATAGACCATTACATAGGACTATAGCCAATCAAAAAACTCAAGGGCGATGGGAGGGGTCCGGACCCCCTGGACTCGCCCCTTGTGTGCGCCACTGATCTTTGGTCATCTAACAAACATCATGGCGCACTTTGGAGCGCCTGTCCGAAACAACTGCATCTGAACTATAAATGATAATGTGTATCAAAGGAACAATCTTTTGTATTTTCATTATTTTTCTTCTGTTATTAAAGATATGTCTGCTTATCTAAAAGTGTGTTTCGCTTATTAGCCATACTAACCGGATTATCCGAATTTTTGATTATCCGGATTGCCCTTGGTCTCAGTTAGTCCAGATAAACAAGATTCTACTATAAAAAAATTAGAAGGGGGTGAAAAGTTTACCCACGTGGCACAAAGTTATCCTAAATGACTGTATGTGCATGTGGGTAAAATATGTTTCGATTATATACGCAAGTATTTTGATTTTTTAAGTGTGAGTCTATTGTTTCAAAAAAACTAAATAATATAATAAAACTAAATAATTAAGCTGAAAGTCAGGATATCTGTTTGGATCTTTGTGATCCGCATAGCGCCTAGGCCGTACGGCCGATTTTTATAAAATTTGGCACAAAATTAGTTGTGTCAGCATAAAAGTGTGCAATTCGAAGGGTTTTTTCAAAAATTCGATTTTGTTCGTTTTTTATTCCATTTTTAAGCCACCATTGGTGGATTTAATTCCTCTGCAGCAATACCGAGCAAGTTACCATAACATGGACGAGTCAATTACCATAACATGGACGAGCAAATTACCATAACATGGACAAGTAAATTACCATAACATGGACTAGTCGATTACCATAACATGGACGAGCAAATTACCATAACATGGACAAGTAAATTACCATAACAGGGACTAGTCGATTACCATAACATGGACGAGCAAATTACCACAACATGGACGAGTAAATTACCATAACATGGACGAGTATATTCCCAAAAAAAAAAAAAAAAAATGGACGAGAAAATTAACATAGCACGTTGGCGAGAACTTCATTATGCATTATTTGTAAATATACAGGCGAATCAAATGATCTTTTAATTTTTTACTACGGGGAAAGCCGTACGGGTACCGCTCGTTTCAGAATAAAAGAAGAGCTCAAATTATGTTCTAAGTATATACGTCGAAGCAAACTCCAAACGTCCGCCCTCAGCAATATGCTAAGCTCGCGTGCATAAAACTCATAAATCTATCAGACACGGAAATCATCTCCCATATTGTGATTTTAGTTCTCCATACCTTTATTCCATGTCTTGACACACCAACCGACTGAAATTAAATGCTCCTGATTCTTTTTTTAAAAAAAGTCATCCATTTCGATTCACCAGAAGATCTTACATTAAATTTAAAAACAAATCCTAAATTACATACCTAGATGAAAAACCATGAAAATACACCTGGTTCGCCATTCCATTCTGCTCGAGCCTTTGATGAGAACGGAAGTGACGCAACAAACAGAAACAGGAAAGCGATATTTTATTAGTTCGTTGAATGCATACTTCCTTAACGTACCTTATTTGACGCTGGAAATCGATAGTTTTTATTCAAGGTGATTTTATTTAAAAACTAGTGGTACCCGCACGGCTTTGCCCGTAATAGAAAATTAAAAGGTCTTTTAGTTCGCCTGTATATTTACAAATAATGTATGGTGAATTTTCTCGCCAATTGGCTTGTGCCCATGTTACGGTTCCACGTAATGATCATTTCGTAATTTACTCGTCCATCTTATGATAATTTTGTTCTTGAAATTGGAATAGAAAAAGAACCACATCGAATGTTCGAAAAATCGCTTCGAGGTGCACACCTCCATGCTACAAACTAACTTTGTGCCAAATTTCATGAAAATCGGTCGAACGGTCTAGGCGCTATGCGCGTCACAGAGATCCTGACAGACAGAGATCCGGACAGACAGAGGGACATTCAGCTTTATTATTAGTAAAGATTATCATTATCACACAAAAGTTACAGACGATAATTATTGGTCACGTCGATAGCACAATCCTGCGGTAAAATTTTTGCTTCCAAAGTTGGAATGTTTTTGTGGTATTTTTAGCGTGATGAAATCAAGTTCGAAGTCAGAAAGTTCCTATCACGTACCAAAGGGGGGGGGGGGGGGGGGGGTTATGGGTGTTCCATAAATCGCTCACTCCTTTCAAAAACGTCACATCGCAAATATTAGCGATTTTGAGTCACGCCTTTTTTTTTTTGAACTGCCATGAAAAACTCTGTAAAACCTGCATTTCTATTGCTTCATATTTCGCCGTTTTGAGCAAAGGTGTCGCTTTTGCATTTTCAAGTATTTTCGGAATGTTTTCATGAATGCCACATCTTGGGCTGTGCTTTTGATCCATTAGGCACGAAACATCTGTGTCGTTTAGTGAAAGATGGTATTATTCATTTTCCGAAAACAATATTGCTCCCAAAAAAGAGCATTCTTCATTCTTACTTCTTTTTTTTTTAAAATCAAGAACGCACTATTTGCATTTATGTCGGTATTGTAAGGAGAACAATTAGTAAAAATAATGACACATTTTGTCACATTTCAAATAGTAGGGGAGACTAGGGATACTTGATCCCTAGGGATACATGATCCCATAGCCAAAAATGTACCAAAATTATTAATTATTGTAAACCTGACAATTATATTAAAGTTATACTTGTGCATAAAAACTGGCAACATTTTTTTTTTTTCAGCCATTTTGTTTTAGCCATAGACTAATAATAAGAGTAGACCGAGCTATGGCAACCCTTTTGCTGCTCATAAACCAAACCATGTGACTGGTGGATATCCTAGCAACAGCGGGCATTGATCGTCTGCTACGATCAACGCCCGCGAGAAATGAAATAAACAGGATTGATGGAACACGGAAGAAAGATCTTTCATGGAGTCCGATTTGTAAATTTGTTATTCTAAGTTGTAAATATTTTGTTAATATAGTGAGTTTTTCGTTTAGATAGTACTGTGCATTTTCTTTAGTCAATTTCAATAACTCTCTAAGCAATTAAAGATGCAAGCGCCCAAAGAGAATCGGCAAACGGTAAGATTTTTACCTACAATTTCAATTTAAGATACCGATTAGTACATTTTTGAGTTAACGCAAAACGTTTACGCCATTACGTTCACGCCAACGCTGACGTAGCAGTTCCGAATGAAATAAAAGTTGCTGAAAACTGTGATCAAAAACTATTTACTAATGTCAAAATAATGCATAACTAAAAGAAAAACAGTTCAATCTCTGCACCTGGAAAAAAATTATAATGAAAACATATTACGTCTTAAAATACATGTCGAGTGCCAAATTATAGATAATGTTGCCATCTAGCAACCATGCTGCCAAAGTTTTCGCCAAGCCTCCCACTAGTCACATGATGTATCCATGAACCAATTTTTTCATCAGCCAGTCTGGGAAAGCTCGGTCTACTCTTATTATAAGTCTATTGTTTTAGCTCAAGAAATGATCGTCTGAATGTGTCAAGGGAAACCTTTTTTCTAGGAAAGCATTCCGAAGTTTAAATTAGCTTTTAAATACAACTTAAAAAAAATTCCGAAGTGTAATGTTAAAGTATAGACAGTCTTTAATAATTGAGACACATTTTTAGTAAATTGTCACTGATTGTTAATAATAGAACAAGTATGTTAGTAAAAATGGCATATTAGGGATACTTGATCCCTTCGTTAAGAGGGATACATGATCCCTGGGGTCAAGTATCCATATGACAATATAAACACAATGAAAGGAATATAAATGTTGCTTACTTTGTTGACATTAACTTTAAATATTCAAAACCATGTTAACATAATAAAATTTATCATAGTTTAAGTGATAGATTTAAACGATCACTACTGTAAATATGCTAAACAGTTGAAATATCAGTTCGCACTTGTAACCCACATAACACCTCAAAAACCTAAACATAAACTAACTCTACTGATAAATTATGTTCTGATCAGTCAAATGAAATTTAACAAGTTGAAATAGATGTCAAGTCTTTGTTTGAAAGAAAAAATAAATGATTTTACTATTGTTAGATTTACAACAAAAAAGTGAGTTGTCCATTATGTTGACCCATGAGAGGATAGAATGCAAAGTTGGATTTCTAGAGTTTGAAATAAGTTTTTTTTGAAGCGAAAAGGTAATATGTTTAATCAATCTATCTTTCCCTGAAAAATTGACAAAATGTGTTAAGCTGCACACATCCTGTTGGGTTGAGCGGCAATTAAAGAACTGCAACAAACGAATTGTTTGCATTTGACTTTTCAGGTTTTGAAAACATATAAGCTAGGCTTTCTATTTTATGAGTACACTGATACTTACATTTTTCTTTCCTCTTTTTAAAAATTAATTCAAATGATGAAACTCTTAATTTTATTACTGCAAGACAAGAAGCAAATAAGATGATTTTCGTGCTTGTCATCTTATTTTTTTTTATTTGTTGTAATTTTATCTTCATTGCGCTACTTTAAACAAAATTGTTAGTTTTATTTATAAAATATAGTATTGTTTTTGTTCACAACTGTATTGAATAATAAGTAACTGATCAAAAGCATCATAAGTTCATGAAGGTTGTGTACATTTTTTTTTACAAATGTCTAGTGATATTTGAAACTATGTTATTATGTATGCACATTATTATATTCTAATAAAGAAAATTAGAAATTGTGTTTTTTTTTAGAAACATTATGTAGAAAATTAAAATCCACAAATAAATTGGCGATCTAATGAAAAGTCTATGTATTTTCTTAGTGGGATCAAGTATCGCCCGTGAAGGGATCATGTATCCATTGATGTGGGGACGCATGATCCCTTTATGAAATTTTTGAAAAAAATTATTTTACCAAAACTATCTGTTTCATTTCAACTAAAAAAAATACTGTCAGATAGAAGAAAAAATTACCTTTGTTCAATGTACTTAAAAAAAAAAAAAAAAAAAAAAAAAAAACTGATAATTTGCAGCAGAGAAAAAAAATGAAAACTAAAGTGAGGATCAAGTATCCCCAGTCTACCCTATCTTTGAAATTTAGCACAAGAACGTCATAAATAAAACGCAACTTTTTAAAACTTAACACTTTTTACACTTGTTCGTGAAACGGAGCAGATTTTCTTGAAAAAGACATTATGCTCAAGAGAAAGTTCAATCAGTGGCCTGAAATATAGTTTTGATACATAGTATCTTACTTTAAATTTTCAAAATAACTCTCCTGAAAAATAACTTTTTTTTGGAATATGACGTTGTTGAAAAGAGTTGAGGGTAATGTTATTACGATTTTAGGGGGTAGGGGTTAGTATACAGTAGAATCTTGTTTATCCGGACTTACTGGGACCAAGGGCAATCCGGATAAGCAAAAGTTCGGATAATCCGGTTAGTATGGCTAATCAGCGAAAAACCTTCTTAGATAAGCAGACTTATATTTAATTACATTGGGGAAAAAAAACGAAATTACTGAGGATAATTTCTTTCAAACAATTTGTGACAAGGGTAGCAAGAAGTGTGACATATCGCATTTTTAATAAGAACTATCTGTACCCGACGCGCGTTGCTACGCCAACAAAAAAAAATACATCATTATACTGATTTTCATGACAATCGGTTGAACGGGGCAGAAGTTGCTACTCTGCAGTGCCACCTGGTGGCGAGTGGCTTCAATGAGCATATTATGCACCTTCTCCGTGGAAAAATACATATATATATAGCAATTTTCATAATAATCGGTCCAGGTATCAAGTGAAGCCGTGACTATACTCAAATTTTGTACTCACGCAGTTTGCAAGATCAATCAATCGCTAAAAATATCAAATGGAAAAAGTTTTAAATCCCCCCGTTGCATGAAAAGCCATAAAACAATAAAGAAAGAATTTATTTGTTCAAACTCAAGAAAAATGGCAACAGCTAACTTCTTATCAATGAGATCTTTCACGCGAATTAATTTCTGCAGCCGATAATTTTATTCGTATTTATCCAATGGATTGTGACTTAAATTGGAATAAAAAAGGAACTGTCGATCGGATTTTTTTCGAACTGGTCTATAAACATTCCCAGTACCAAAAATAACAAACGGTGAAAGTTTCAGCCAAATCTACCGGGTAGTTTTTGAGTTCATGGATGACATACAGACAAACATTCATTTATATATATATAGATATGTTTATGAAAAATCCAAAAATGAGCCCGATTCCAACACTGACTCCACAACCTTGGGGGAAATCCAGATTCGAAGGGAAAATGACCTTACTCCGACTGTTGGAATTTTAAAGCCTTCGTCTCCCGACTCCGACTTTGACTCTTTTGCACCAAAAACTGTTCAACTCCAAACCAGCAGCCCTGGGTTTTGCTGTGAAATAATGGTTGTTGAGATGTTTTGTTTTTATTTTCATTCCAACGTTTTAATTAATTAATTTTATATTTGGCAACGGGGGGGGGGGATTAAAGAAAATTTGAAGTGCTTTATTTTCTTTATCTTCTTCTTTACTAATAATAAAGCAGAAAGTCTCTCTGTCCGGAGGATGTCTGTAGGATGTCTGTAGGATATCTGTAGGATATCTGTAGGATGTCTGTGACGCGCATAGCGCCTAAACCGTTCGGCCGATTTTCATGAAATTTGGCACAAAGTTAGTATGTAGCATGGGGGTGTGCACCTCGAAGCGATTTTTCGAAAATTCGATGTGGTTCTTTTTTTATTCCAATTTTAGGGAAAAAAAACTATCATAAATTACGAAATTATCATAACGTGGAATCGTACCATGGGCGCAAGCCAATTGGCGAGATACGAAATTATCATAACGTGAAACTGTAACGTCGGTACAAGCCAATTGTCGAGAAAATTCACCATACATTATTTGTAAATATATACAAGCGAACCAAAAGACCTTTTAATTTTCTATTACGGGCAAAGCCGTGCGGGTACCACTAGTTACTAATAATAAAGCAGTAAGTCTCTCTGTCCGGAGGATGTCTGTAGGATGTCTCTCTGGATGTCTGTAGGATGTCCGTAGGATGTCTGTGACGCGCATAGCGCTTAAACCGTTCGGCCGATTTTCATGAAATTTGGCACAAAGTTAGTGGTAATAATAGTAGTGGTTAAGTAGCATGGGGGTGTGCACCTCGAAGCGATTTTTCGAAAATTCGATGTTAATCTTTTTTTATTCCAATTTTAAGAAAAAAAAAACTATCATAAATTACGAAATTATCGTAACGTGGAACCGTAACATGGGCACAAGCCAATTGGCGAGATACGAAATTATCATAACGTGGAACCGTAACATGGGCACAAGCCAATTGGCGAGATACGAAATTATCATAACGTGGAACCGTAACATGGGCACAAGCCAATTGGCGAGATACGAAATTATCATAACGTGGAACTGTAACGTCGGTACAAGCCAATTGGCGAGAAAATTCACCATACATTATTCTTTATCTTCTTCTTTACTAATAATAAAGCAGAAAGTCTCTCTGTCCGGAGGATGTCTGTAGGATGTCTGGATGTCTGTGACGCGCATAGCGCTTAAACCGTTCGGCCGATTTTCATGAAATTTGGCACAAAGTTAGTATGTAGCATGGGAGTGTGCACCTCGAAGCGATTTTTCGAAAATTCGATGTGGTTCTTTTTTTATTCCAATTTTAAGAAAAAAAAACTATCATAAATTACGAAATTATCGTAACGTGGAACCGTAACATGGGCACAAGCCAATTGGCGAGATACGAAATTATCATAACGTGGAACTGTAACGTCGGTACAAGCCAATTGGCGAGAAAATTCACCATACATTATTTGTAAATATACAAGCGAACCAAAAGACCTTTAATGTTTGTATTACGGGCGAAGCCGTGCGGGTGCCACTAGTTAATAATAAAGCAGAACGTCTCTCTGTCCGGAGGATGTCTGGATGTCTGTAGGATGTCTGTGACGCGCATAGCGCCTAAATCGTTCTGCCGATTTTCATGAAATTTGGCACAAAGTTAGTATGTAGCATGGGGGTGTGCACCTTGAAGCGATGTTTCGAAAATTCGATGTGGTTCTTTTTCTATTCCAATTTTAAGAAAAAAAATATCATAAGATGGACGAGTAAATTACGAAATTATCATAACGTGGAATCTTAACATGGGCACAAGCCAATTGGCGAGATACGAAATGATCATAACGTGGAACCGTAAGATGGGTACAAACCAACTGGCGAGAAAATTCACCGTACATTATTTGTAAATATACAGGCGAACCAAAAGACCTTTTGATTTTTCTATTACGGGCAAAGCCGTGCGGGTATCACTAGTTTAACATAAAGAAAGAAATGTGTAGACATTTTTATTATTGCGGAAAGTTATTTTCTCTGGAGAACTTCACCTATCTATTTGTACACTTTCTAAAACATATTTCTCCATAAAGTATTCTATTATTTCCTCTTTGTTTTTGTTTTTTGTTTTTTTTTTTTTCAAGAAAAAGCATATTAAAATAAGTGCAATTTGTGTTAAAAAAAAACCGTTTGTAGCTCTTTTGAGCAAATAAAATGCCTCGGATTTTATATTTCCCCCGTCGCCAGAACTAAAATAATTAAAAAAATAAATATACTAGAGCATTAATTAAACAGTGCTAATTACTTAATTTATTTCCCTCATTATTTTTTCTGCCTACCTGATTCATCAGATGAAAGAGGTATACAGTAAAACCTGTGAAGTTGACCACCCTTGTAAGTTGACCACCGGTCTAAGTTGACAACTTTTTTCAGGCACGGAATTAGCCCTTATCATATAAATCAACCTTTGTAAGTTGACCACCTGTTTAAGTTGACCATTAAAGTACTGCACCGCACTTCAACTTACACAGGTTTCACTGTATTTGTTTTTAGAAAATACTTAAAATGTTAAAAATCTATGTTTGACATGTTTTGTAGTCTTAGCTAGTTAAGAAAATGGATCTGTGCTAGAAAGTCGATGTTGGTATACAGGAAAGTTGTCTCGTTTAGTTTTGGACGGAACTCCTTGTTTAGTGCTATTAATTAACATGTAGGCTTCGGAAGATATTTTGCTGTCACTATCAAAACTGTTACCAGCCAAGTCCTTTACTATGCTTAACGGGTTAAACGGTTTTCTAACTTTACCCTTTATAAGGTCGTTTGGTTAGCATATTTCCCACCAACTTCCTTAAATATCCACGGGAAATCGTTTTCCCACCAATGAGTAATGAGTGCTTCGGCTACCAGGATAACTGATCTCTGGGTTTTTAAGTCGTAAACGCAAAGGGCGACCTGTAAGTTTCCTGATCAGAAAGAAAACTCTTCCAGATAACGTACGATTGACTAAAGTTGGTAACCTTAATGCCAACTTTACAAAAAACAGGGGTGCCCACCTAGAAGGGGTCATGGCACAGACTGCGCCATTGAAATTTTTAGGCGAAGGGGTTGTTTCAAAGGGTTTTTTCTCATTTTGGGGGAGGGGGCAATTGCTTTTGGGAGTAGGGTCTCAACGATATTGAGAGGGGTGCGCACTTGCCTTTAGGGGGAGGGGGGGGACACCCTTGCAAAGAACATATGGTTGTTGCCGTTTGAGCTCTGCTAAAGCATACGAGAAAAGAACAAGATACGTTTGTGCATCTTGCAAGATCTTTGGTCCCTTAATCTGTTAATCCTTGTTTTTTGAAATTTTAGGGGAAAAAAGCACCATAAATTCTTAAAGTTTTGAAAAACGAAAAGCTTACTCATAACTTTGTTTGCAGAGTTTAGTATTCGCAAATTATATTTTATAAATGTAAGGTAATGAGAAATAGAAAAAAAAATACAAAAATAAAGATGCTTTCCCTTTGCATATCTATCTTCCAGTGAATGATGGAAAGCATACTCTCCACTTAACAAAAGTGGTATTAAAAATCATAAAAAGAAATAGGTGATAAGATTACTGAATTCCTCTTTTTATAAATCAATCTCAATCCCAAAATTACTTCAACATAACATTGCTAGAGTTAAACAGCCCTATAAAGGGTTGGATTGCTTTTATTGGAATTTAAGCAGGAACTAAGTATTAAAAGATTATGCTCGTTACTGAAGGGACACAAAGCCAAAACAACGCAACTTAATTACATAACATTTTACTTATTCGTGTATCAAAAATCAATTGAATATTTTTCGACAAATTGGCCCAAAACTTTAAGAAAAACAGTCTACAAAAAGCATACCACAAACAAAAGTGCTTAATTAATTATATTTTCATGTACATTTAGCACCTACATGAGCATCCGCTTTCGTTTACTGTGAAATTTAAAGAGAAACAAAATGACTTTCTTGGATTACATACATTTATTGAAAATGAGCTACCACTTATTTTTAGAAATTTTACTCATACCTTCATGTTTACGCACTAAAAAAAACTGACATCAAATTGTTTCCCCTGAATATCCAAAGATTTTGAATTGCATGTGCCCCTCCCACAACTTTCTTTTTTCAAGAGTGTTGGATTAAATAGCTGCACTAGTTGTTCTAAGTTGGTTAAAAAAAATTAACACTTTCCTCGTTCATTGGCTTCCATGTTTATTCTTCTATGTCATTTAACAATACTGTTTGACTTCGGATTGTATGGAATTGGCAAACGTCCAGTTAAGATGAGTCTACCTAAATGAGAGGGAAAAGCAAAAACTTGATGCTCGTGTTCCGCTCATTTGAATGAGACTGCTTAATTTAGAGGCTTACATACATCTGCAAACCCGCTGACAACCCTAAAAACAAATAGATGCGTCCATTTCCGCCTGTAAACCGGATGTTTGCCTTTCCATACAATCCGTGGTCAGACAGTACGTCGATTAAATTTGTAGATAGATTTGTTTGACATTAAAATAGAAGCAACGACATATAAGTGGGTGTGGAAGACAAAAGACACTTCATTCTGCTGTAGAAAAATAAAAAATATTCATTGATATTTACAGTCATAAAACTTTGATATGAAATTCTTTATTGAAATTTAAGTTAAAAACAAAGTCTATAATAACATCTCTTCGTAGTCTACACTTTCAGAAATGTCAAACAATGCTGGACGCGTTCGTCCGATACTCATATCCTTCACTGGCCGCATCCTGTATCTTTAGAAAAATTTAGGCTTTCCTCGGTCTTTAGCTTTCTTGTTAATCCACCTAAAACTAAGTAGGAGTGTTCACTGTTCATGTCACGATACATCGATTGAATCTGTAGATAGTGTTGTTTGATATTAAAACAAAAGCAACGACATATCAGTGCGTATGCAAGACAAAAAACACTTCAGGGTCATTCCATGTCAAGTGATCTAAAATTTAAGAAATTTTTTCCCTCACCATTTTGTATATCTTTGAAATTTTTCTCATCGATTTTACCCCTCGAGTTAATCAAAAGTCCAAATGTTTAGATTTTTGTCTCTTTTATTTTTGTATTTATAAGATTTTGAGTTTTGGAAAAACCCTCTTTTTTCCATGGATACTTAAACATAAAAATGACGATAACTCAGTACCAAATATAGAGAGAAAGATTTGGTAAAAAGCATTTTAAAGTACATTAATTTCTGTGTAATATGATATGCAACATGACTAATTTCATAAAAATTTTCATTTTTAAAAAATGAAGTGTAAATTTAAAATTAAAATTTCTCAGAAAACGTATAATGAATTTCTTTTAAAAAAATCTCAAAAATTTGAGTCTGTTTTATCTTTATTTGTACAAAATTTCAAGTTGGGATCTCAATGGGGTCATATTATTTTGAATTTTTTAATAAAATTTGACATCAGAAATAATAATATTTTTCAGATTCTAGTTAGTTAAATATGGCGTTCTCTTTCTGGTGATGGTCTATGAGTTGAAATCATGAGTTGAAATCAAACATGGCTATGCTTGAAATAAGCTGGCATGAACTTGTAGATTGGTAAGCCGCCTCCCCTCTCCCGCACCACCACTTTTAATCTTTTTTTTTTTCAAAACTGTTTTCAAAATGTAAAAAAAAAAAAAAAGAAAAAAACAAAATGAATAGCAAACTTATTGAAATCTGGTAAATGTTCTTTAAAGCTATACGAAGTACATCCCTCCTCTCCCCCCCACCCAAACATACGATTAACACTGTACTAGTATCACGCTTCACCTGGGGATTGAATTGAAGGTTATTTTTACCCTACATTTTTTTATATGAAATTCTTTATTGAAATTTAAGTTAAAACAAAGTCCATTATGACATCTCTTCGTAGTCTACACTTTCGGAAATGTCAAACGATGCCGGAGGCGTCCGTCCGATACTCATATCCTTCACTGGCCGCATCCTGTATCTTTCGCTGTTGGTGCGTTGCCTTGTCACCTCCGTTGAAGACTTCCGCTTCCGTTCCTCTTTCCTCCTTGGCTTGAAGTAGTAAAGCCAAATAACACCCAGCAGACCCTCGATGAATAAAATGCACACAACCACACCAGCAAAAGTAGACGTCGAGATACAGTCTGTAAATGAAGGGGATTGTAATAAGACGGGTTAGAAAATACAAATTGGAAACATTATTTCAAACACAATTGCAATTTGAAGTCAAAAATAGTCTTTACTTATAATAAAGCTGAATGTCCGGATGACTGGATGTCTGCGATGCGCATATCGCCTAGACCGTTCGGCCGATTTTCATGAAATTCGGTACAAAATTAGTTTGAAGCATGGGAGTGTGCACCTCGAAGAGATTTTTCGAAAATTCGATTTCGTTCTTTTTCTATTCCAAATTTAAGAACATTTTACAGAGCAAGTCATTATAAGATGGACAAGTAAATTGTCATAACGTGGATGAGCAAATTACTATAATGTGGGCGAGCAAATTGGCGAGAAATTGTTAATCCATTATTTGTAAAAATACAGGCGAACCAAATGACCTTTCAATTTTTCTACTACGGGCAAAGCCGTGCGGGTACCGCTTGTATCTTCATATAAGAGATTAGTTTTAGACTTCAAATATAACATTCTTCATTATGTTGTTAGCCATTCTTAATGCACTTACACAGTGTGATCTAAAAATAACCGAACATTTCGGTAATAGAATAATAAAATAAGCTTGGCAATACGTTTAAAAGCTAAAATTTATTCAAAATAGGATCCATTTAACTCTATGCAACATTTCGAACGGTTAACCAAATTATCCATAGACTTTTTAATTCAGTTTTCAGAATGTTCTTTAGCACCTGTGCCACGCTGCTTGACTGGCTGAAACATCATCCTAAGAAGTTATTTTCGTTGCAGTTTTCAGTTTTGGGAACAAAAAATGGATTTGTGTCCTCGGTCGTTCTCTGTATTGCTTGATCTAGCACCGTGTGACTATTTTCAATTCTCAAACTGCAATGAAAGAAGCTTTTTACGAGGGTGTTCCAGCCGTGACACAGTTGAGAATTTAAGTTCCCAAAACTAAATCTAAAATGTCTATGAATAAATTGGTTGACCGTTCAAAACGTTGTACTAAGCTAAATGGATTCTATTACTTCCTTTTACAAAAAAGGAAGTATTTTATTCGCAAAAAAATTTTCACCCAAAAATCGGCTTTAATTTCCATTTTGCTCACCCCCCAAATGAATGTTGAGTTTTTTTTTTCCAACCCGTCCACACGTGTCTATGTGCCTAGGAACGTACAGACACCCGAAATATCCATTTTGACGATCCCCGAGTTAATTGCAACAAGTTTTCTCGTGACGTCTGTATGTACGTATGTATGTGCGTATGTGCAAATGTGTGTATGTATGTCACATAACTCAAGAACGGAATGTCCTAGAAAGTTGAAATTTGGTACGTAGACTCCTAGTGGGGTCTAGTTGTGCACCTTCCTTTTTGGTTGCTTTTGTATGCTTCAAAAGGGGTCTTTTGTCCCTTTTTTCTGGTGGGGGGGAATCTTTGTTAATTTCGATGTAAACTCAAGTGGTGTTATAATTTGGCGGACACTTGGCGATATAACGCCAGTCTTTTGGTCGCCAAGTTTTGTCGCCAACTTGGCGACAAATTTGGCAATTTTCAAATTTTTTTTTTTTAAATCTGGTTTTAATTTGGCCACTGTTGGTGATATTTAGAGAGTAAACTATTGAATCGAATTGAAACTGCCAATAATGAGAAAATGACAGTAAATTGGAGTAAAAGGAAGTCATGTGATGCACACATCATCTCGTTTTTAATATATAATAGCTGTAAAATATATTACCACGCCTATTTCATTCTATCACTTAAACGATCACACTGTGTACGTTTATAAGCTGTCAAAGAGTCCATGTACTGATACATGAAATGAGCGAAATCTTCACACATTAAGAATTCTATGGTTATTTCGTTATGGCTTCGTAAAATGAAACTATGCGTTTTAGGCATTCTTTTGCTACGTGCACGCCGATATAGCCTTTCTTCATGACCCAAATAAGTGAACTCTAGTGCGGTCAGAAAAACCATTTTTCCTAGCAGCGAAATCTTTGAAAATCGTTGACAGCAAGTTCTTGTATTCTACCAAATCGGTATTAAATAAATGAAACATAGGTGGCAAATCAGAGATATGATTTGCACTTTACTTTCATGAATCTCATGTAAAATATCATCCAGTTTAAATTCTTACAGACATCACCTCAAAAATGAGTCAAAATTATCCATGTGTGATGTAACAAGATTTTTTTTGGTCAAATATGATAGATATACAGTGGTGGTAAAAAAAATCGCATCACCCGCCCCGCAAAGGAGAGGAATATCATCCCGACTGCATTCAACACACAGTCAAGCATCCCGTATCCCAGATGATTTGGGGATGTATTTCTGATCAAGGAATTGGTGGGCTTCACTTTGTGCAAGGAACAGTAAACGCTCAAGTGTATATTGACATTTTGGAGGAGAAATTGCTTCCTACCATCCGAGATCACTTCACTTCAGTTCCGAACGTCATTTTCCAGAATGATTCTGCTCCGTGCCATAGGGCAAAACTGGTAAATAACAATTTAGAAACCTTTATCCTGACATTAGACTTAAATTGACATGGGGTTAAGTATTTTTTTTTTCTCTGAACTCACACTCAGGTTCCAGAAATGGAAAAATGAGCATGGGGTCAGCAGTTTGCCTAGGCCCGGAAACAGCCCCGATCTACGTAAACAATTATCGGATTCCTGCTGTTAAATGTTTATTTCATAAGTTTTGCAGAATTTCACATACATTCATCGTTAATCGGTCGACCAAAACTTCTCACATAATCCCAGTGTTGTGAAAATGCGAGGGTGATGCAATTTTTTTTACTAGCACTGTAGGTATAAACGTGGAATCTTCGTAAAAGGAAGTAATAATGAGTGATATTTAAATCAGTTCTTATTCTGTGTGTTTGAGTAAATTTCATATCAGTGTAAGTAAAAAATGACACAAAAACGAGTAAAGTTAACTTCTTAAAATGTCTTACTTGTGCATTTGCTTAGAGAATCATCTGTGGCCGCTGCATGTGGCAAAGCTGGAAAAAAAAATCATATTTCAAGTTTCATTTTAAGTATTATTAGCTAGTAGATTTCATCTTCTGTGAATATTTTTTAAACACAGCGTATCTATGTGAAGATGAAAGAAAAACAAAGAAAATGTACATAAACGATCTAAAACGGTTTAAAAACATGTGTTAAAAAATCTAAAAATGAGTTCTTTCTACCAAGGAAAACAAGACTTGTATTCTCTAAAACTTTATATCTTTGCAAATAATTCTATGTAGAAAGTATAGAATTATATTCATAGGTTCTAGAGGATAGTAATTCCTTGCATCCTTACATTTTTGACAGGTAAAACAGCTGAAAATCCTTTCAATTTTCTGCAGAAAAGTTTATTAGTTATCGAAAATTAAAAAGAGTTAAGCCATTTAATGTATTTTAATGATTTTTAAATTAGTGCACAGGACTAGTTATGGGGACCTAACCAGTAATGTGCTGGTTTGTCTTGTAATATCAATGTCAAATTTGCGATCAATGTTCCAGAAACAGCATGAATGGATTCTCAAAACAGCATCACCAGTAGTGAATTTTCTTTGCTTTTAAGTTTTTAAAGGATTTCTTGCAAAGAACTTGATATTGCTGTTTTTGCTTCTTTTTTACATAGAAAGAAAGTATTGTATTCCCGAAAAAAAAATTCCCTCAAATTTCAGACTAATTTTCCATTTTATCCACCTCCGAATGAATGTTGTGAGCTTTTTTCAACCCTACCGTACGTGCATATATGCCTAAGAACGAATGGACGCCCGAAATATTCAAATTGACCATCCCTGAGTGAATTACCACGAGTTTTCTCGTGACGACTGTATGTGCGTATGAATGTATGTATATATGCACGTATGTATGTACGTATCTCGCATAACTCAAAAACGGTATGTCGTAAGAAGTTGAAATTTGGTATGTAGATTCTTAGTGTGGTCTAGTTGTTAGGACTCGACCGATGCATCGGCCTGGCCGATGCATCGGCGACGATGCACAATGTGGCATAGTGGGCAAAAATCCACCGAACTCGCCGGTTTTGAGTTAGGATCTTCTATTATGGCTCAAAATGCGGCAAAATTCTTCAACTATTTCGTAGTGGTGCTACAATTTTGAATTTCTTAACCCCATAAGCCCCGCAGAGCTCAGAATGGACCCAACTCGCGATTTTGAAAACTAAAAAGTATGACCATATTTTTTCCCTGATATGTGGCTCAATGCTTAGTATAAATCGAGGAATCGGATGATAAAACACAACTTTTGATCGCTGCCGGGTGTTTAGAAATGCTTTTTTCCACCGTATAAGTCATTAAAAACATTATTTTTCAGGTTTTTCCGTTGAAAAAATGGGTTTTAACGGTCTTCACACATGTCCCGCGCAAGAACAAATATATATTTTAATTCCAATCTACAAGTTTTCAATCATTTTCCAAAGTTTAAAAGGCAAAAACCTCCCTAAAACACCGAAAAATTGCTCAAAGTCCGAATTTCAGCTCGAGATTCTGCCATTGTCCTCGGAAATGCATCTGTGCAATAGCTGCAAACAGCTTATTTCATATGTATACATCAATATGTATACATTTTGAGAATAAATCGTCTGCGTTCGAATAAAAACCTTTACATTTAAAATTTCCGAATGCTTTTGATGTTTTTAAGAAAATTTAATATATCTAAGTAACAGTTGAACAAATGTGTAGACGCAAAATTAGTATGTTTGTCTGTTTCCTCGGAATAATCGTAATATTTGAATTGTAACGGTATGTTCACTCTTTTACGTAAGTGTTTTTGTTGGAATTCTAACTTAAAATGTAAAAACACATGTTAAAATTTTAATGTGTTTTAAACTAAACAATTAATGCTCAGATGAACCCTTTTAGCCCAGTTTTGTTCCTAACAACATCATTTATAGGTTATAATACAGCTAAATTTAAGGTAGGGATGAAAGAATTAATGAAACTATATGATTTTACTTCACTGTATTTAATTTAAAAAACACATATTTAGAAATATATGTCCATTAGCTTTCACTTTCTGTATGAAAAACAGTGACATGTTATTTTAACTTTGTTATAAAGTTTTATTGAATTTATATTAAAATTTATATTGTTTTGTTGGTCTTACATGCAGAAACTAATTTTTAAAAAAATGTAATTTACATAATTTGTTTAAATAATTATTTATGTAACAGAAGACAAAGTTTTCTATTTTGTATACTTATGTAAAAGAGTGAACATACCTGTTACAATTCGAATATTACGATTAATCCAAGGAAACAGACAAACATACTAATATTGAGTCTACACATTTGCTCAACTGTTACTTTAATACATTAAATTTTTTTAAAACATCAAAAGCATTCGGAAATTTTAAATGTAAAGGTCTTTATTCGAACGCAGACGATTTATTCTCAAAATGTATACACATAAATGTATACATACACTGTCAAAAATGAAACGCTCAATTTTGACGATTCGGCAATCCTCGAGCACTATTTCGTTATTTTCTACGATCCTTTTGTCACCGAATCACGTGATATTTGACGAAACCAGAAATCTCAAATTTTTCACGAAATAATTTCGTCCCGATTTCATCACATTGCAGTGCATTCTGGGAGTTTTCGTTTCAGCCTTGTACTTGCTCGTTAAAATATTTTACGGCAGTTATTCTAAAGGATTCATAAAGAAGGTTAGTATTTATTAAAATTTGTATGTGCAATGCGCCTTCTTTTATGTATTGTTACATTTTTGTTTAGTGTTGTGTTTATTGTTGGATTTAAAACACATTAAAATTGAAAACGACCTGTTCGATTTGGTTTGGAATTCTGTATAAACTAACTTTGAGTCACCTCCACGTTAGGCTTAACTAGCGTTATTTTTTATTTGCAAATGAAAATGTGTGTTTGTTGACATTTGTTTCCGAAAACGTACTTCCTTTATTTCCCTCCGTTAGACAATTGACAAAGATGACCAAAGCATTTTTACGAATTTAAACTTACATAAAAAATTCCACCGTCGTTACAGCAACGCAGATAATAAATACAGCGCCTTGATAAATAGCATAGAACTTTGAAGCTTTTAATTTCAACGTTGAATATGTTTCATGGTTATGTGTTTTCATTCTTCTTCATGAATTTTGCTAATATAATTCTGGTGAACAAAGTGTTTTTGTTTAATATTTCAAAATTTTTTTACTCTGCATTTTTATTTTCTTAAACAAATATTCCGCCCCCCCCACCCCCTCTCTAAGTATTGGTATTTTTTTCGGAACAAATCTGATATACCCCCCTCTTGGCGACTTTTTCCTGTTGGCGCCAAAAAAGCGTCGCCAAGAAAACTATGTATGACGTCATACGTCATACATCGTTCTTAGCGATGCTTTTTTAGCGCCAACAGGAAAAATTCAAATTATGTCATTAATTATTTAATGAAATTAATGCATTAATTTTTTTCCGTTGTTTCTCCGGGATACAGCCGAGGTCTCATTACGAAAGTACTATGAGACCTCGGGCTCGCCAGGACCTCGCTGCCGCTCGGTCCGTTATCCCTCCGACTTTTAATATACATCACAGTCGGATATAAGTCACAGATCTCCTCCGTTCAGTATACAATAAAGTCACAGATTTTATGTGAAATTAACACCATTTTTGTGCTACAAAAATGCCAACCAGACCAAAATACAAATTACCAGAAACACACTAAAAACACAATAATTCAAAATATGTTCACTTACCTTTTTTACTTTTCTTTTACTTCCTCACGTGAGGCAGTGCACATATGTTCCGCTCTTAGGGAAATTATCCCATTTTTTATTATCATTACTTTACAAAAATATTTAAATTATGTTTGTTTTGACAAAAAAAATTCCAAAAAAAAAACAACCTTATTTTACTTGTATTTTGTACTCCACCCAATTAATTTCGCGAATTATTTCCAAAAACTTTACAAACATATCCTCATTTTTGTATTCACAATTTTTTTTGTATAAATAATAAGCTAAATAAAATTTAAAATCCCCTAATCTATTATATGTTGGTAGAGTACTTTTAACGTGTCTCCATGTGGATTCAATTGTGTTAGTGTGACATTTAGTTTCTGGATCTACAAAATTAAGTTTATGGTTGACTGTTAAATGCTCATACCCCTCCTCCCCCAATGTATCATATGCCCTCCAACAATCGGAGTGCACCGTCGTGCCTGGTAGTATCCACTGCTTAATTGCCAAAAATAGAGTTTCCCTACCCCTATCCCCAACAGCAACCAAAAAAGTTTTCCCCGAACCCCGTTCAACCCCCCCAAAAACCCATTGTCCCTCAACTGCATGTCCCCGATTATATTTTCTTTTCCCAAATTTAGATTCATCAACTTCAATAACTTTCCCAACCCCCCCCCCCCCCCTATTTGTTCGGATTTTAATTCAATGTAATTTAATATTTCTTCATTAATATAATTTCGCCAATCGGCTAAAGTTTGTGATGAAAAAAAATATTGACTTTCAATATCAGCAGTTTTGGTCCCAATTAAAATCTCATATGTTATCAAAAAAATCTCCTCTATTTTCAACTTGCTAGAACTAAACCATGACCCACTCCTGATCGTTGCTTCTTTTCCACAAACAACACCCCCAATAACCTTTCTACAAAAAAAAATTAACCCATCTGAACATTTTTTAGTTTTTTTAATTTTCATAACAGAATTACATCTAGAACATAACATTTCATTCTTAAGTAAACCAATTTCCCTTAAAAATTCTAAAAAAACCTCTTTATTTTCAATTAGTTTAAATATAAAAAATCTATTTAGGACTCCGGTACGTCCAAACGTTGGACGACCTGACGAAAAAGAAAAAGAAGATTCATTCAAAAATTTCAATTGATACATTTGGACAACATCACAAACCGAACTCATAATTAAAATAGAAAATTCAACTAAATTAACATTAAAAAACAACAAGAAAAAGAATACTCTAAAATAAAATATGAATTGAAACTTTATTTTAGAGTATTCAACTTAAAATCTCCCTAAGAGCGGAACATATGAGCACCTACCTCCTACCACACAGACACGTGCAAAAAGACAGACTTCGAGAAACTACTTTCCAGTGTTCAAGTTGCAAAACCAGGGTTGCCAAGTTATCGCCTTATTGGCGATTTTCGTATCGAGCGAAAAATTAAAATCTCGCCAAGAGGGGGGCATATCAGAGGAGAGCCTTTTTTTCTTCTTCTACTCTACATGTAATATTTTATTCAAGATAATATTGATTTATACAGTAGCTCTCTCACAAAAGTGTACGTAACACTTATCATTTTCAATGAAATATTGCTGTACCCATTAGGTAAGATTAATATTTTGAAATGGGTAAACAATAGATCCTCTATAGTTAATTCTTAACAAAACTACATGAAATATTTTAATAGCAAAATGAAATATGATTTTGAAGAAATTAATTATCAGAAAGTATTAAGAACTTTATCTCACAAAAGTGTTCATAAAAATATTTTTTAATAATTGCTTAGCAACCTTTTAAACAAGCCTACAAAAATCGAGGAAAAAAAGCGCTTAATGCAATTAAAAATAAATGCAAACTGGCTATCAGCTTATGGTTCGGAAATGATACCCCCCCCCCCTTTTTTTTTGTTAGGCTCGTTGACCGGATTTATTAAAGTCGCACCCCATGTTGTTTATGTAATGTCATCCTCTTCTGCAGCTGTCTCTTGTTTATGTTCTATCAATACTTCACTATTTGTTGAGTCTGTTTCTTTCTTTTTTTCTTTTGAATGGTTTTACTTGCAAAATAAAACATGAAGTAAAGTAAGTATTAATTTGAAACAAAGCATTTTAAGTTACAAAGAAAATATTAATTTCTATAAAGAACTATATCTTTGTGCTTTGCAGCTAAATATTTTCAATATTTTTTCAATTTTTCCCAAATTTAAAATAAGTTATTGAAGGTAACCTTGACTTTTTAAAAAAAAGGTAAGTTAGCAGCATGTTTGAAAATAATAACAATTATAAAGTGTTCTTTGTTGTTTATTTTCACATTTAGTACGCTAAATTCTATGTTAATTTGTGTTACCTGATTTGTGATAATTATGAATTTTTCCATTATACATAGTTTCTACAGCAGAAATAAATACAGCATTAATTTTATTGCCATATTTGCTGCCTCAAGGAATTAACAGCAAAATAAAGGGTCTACTACTAGTAAGTCCAAATTTAAGTTAGAGTAATGCTTTTTGCTGCAGACAAAGTAAAATGTCTATGTAAAATTTCAATTGAAAAATTGAAAGGCAAATAAAAAGTATATGATAAAAACTAGTACTTTTCTCGATACGCTAGTCACTATTTTCTTTACATACCTTTGAATCTCTTACGTGCAATTCTGTCTTAGCGTTGGCCATGGTTGCATTAATGCTTATGGAGCTATTTTAGTAAATCAGTAAAGTTCTAATCAATTATGTTATATAAATGTACCTAATTTCCCTTAAAGTTCCAGACAGGTAAATATGAAGTATGTACCAAAGTACTTCAAAGTATAAAGTATGTACTGCATGCAATAATACACTTCCTGTATTAAACATAAATTTTGCCAAACAAGCATTCTACATAGAAGCAAAATTAATAAGACAAATAATCGATTGAAAAAAGAAAAAGGTAAGCTTTTTTTCAAGATTATCTAATTTCATTTTCTGTATCTAATTTTCGAACAAAGATATAAAAACTTAAAGCTGTACATTTTATTGCACTATTTCTTTAAAATGTATGGTATTAGTTTTAAAAAAACCTTTTTTTTTTCTGGAATTTTTTATGCGATGCAATGAAGAAGTAAATCCCCAGCAATTTTCTCTTGAGCAAATATTGATGTAACTCTGCATAAAAGTAACCTATGTCTTATTCTTCCAGAACCCAATGTCTGCTGAGGAAGTAGCACTTCTATATTCCCAGTAGGACTGGACGATGTAGGAATTTTTACATCGTGATGCATCGCCAAACTTACATCGCGAGTAGTTGAAGCAGTTTGAATTATTCTTCCCGCTATAGGTGGCAAACCCCCGATTAGGGGAGTTTTCCTTGCAAAAATCGAAGCTTTTGTCAGAATTTTCCCAAATTTGGCACGAAAACTACCCTATGGGAATTCACAAGCACTAAAGGACAAATGTACCAAACTTGGAATAGATCCGATAAAAACCCACGCGGGGGATTCCCCATGCATAGCGGGACTAAAATGGGGGAACTCTCGAGCATCAAAGGAATTCTGTGCCAAATTGTTAAAAGATCTTATAAAAACTGGTTTTTGAAAAAAAAAAAAAAAAGACCCCAATAGCTGGACGAAAACTCCCCAATGAGAATTCCTGAGCATCAAAGAAGTTCTGTGCCAAATTCAGAAAAGATCCCACAAAAACTTGCTTTTTATAAGGAGAACCCCAATGGGGGTTGCCCCCCCCCCCCCAGAGGAAGGAAAACTACCCGGCTTTAATTCTCGAGCATCAAACGACCTCTGTGCCAAATTTAGAAGAAATCCGACAGAAATTGGTTTTTATAAGAATAACCCCAATGAGGGGTTGCCCCTCCCCCTCCCATAGAAGAACGAAAATTATCCTGCTTGAATTCCCGAGCATTAAAAGACCTCTGCGTAAAAATTGGAAAAGATTCGAAAAAAACGTGGTTTTTATAAGAAGCACACCCAAGGGGTTCCCTCCCCCCCCCCCACAATAGAGGGACGATAACTACTTTTTGAATTCCCGAGCATCAAACGAGCTGTGCCAAATTTAGAAGAAATCCGACAGAACTTTGTAAGGAAAAATCCCATGGGCGTTGCCCCCCCCCCCCCCCCATAGATGGACTAAAACCATTGTGTGTGCATTCCCGAGCATCAAAGGACCTCTGTGCCAAATTTTGAAAAATCAGACAAAAACTTGGCTTTTATAAGGAGATCCCCTATGAGGGTTGTCCCCCCCCCCATAGCGGGAAGAAAACTGCGCAATGAGTATTCCTGAGCATCAAGAATGAACCTCTGTGCCAAATATGGAAAAGATCCGGCAAAAAATAGATTTTTTGCAGGAAAATCCCCCTTATGGGGTTTTAGTTAGATACCATGGGGAGTTTATGGGACCGGACTAACATGCGGGTTTCCGTTCTTTTTTTTTTTTTTTTTTTTGCTTGGATAAAAAAAAAAGCTTGGATGTAAGCAAACTTGTGGAGCACACCGATCTTTCGGTTTAGAGGTTTTTATTCTAAACCGGTGTAATGATGTAGGGTGTACTGTACATCGGTATTTTACGATGCATCGATGCATCCTAAAGCCCTAATTCCCAGATATCATTTCACACTGTTCTTTAACTTGAATTTGCAATAATTATTTTTACATTTTAAAGAAATTGTCTGCTTGTATTTTTACATTAATAAAAAATTTTTTAACATCTTTTATGTGTCTCTTTTTTCAACAAATACTTGCATTTTGCTTTAGGCGGAGGGGGGGGGGGGGTAGTGCAGGCCAGTCATTTCGATTTTTTTCCCAATTGTGGAAAAAGGTGTACACTCTTCAAAATTTTTATAGAGAACCAACTAAAACCACGGCCTTTCGTACGTAAAGAATAAAAGTTCAAAAATCATTGGGGGGGGATGTCAACCCCCATAAATGACTCCCCCCCCGTAAATGACGGGCCTGTGAGTGTGACTATGCGCATCAAATTGTGAAACTGGTGGTAAGATTCTGAAGTAAAGATTTGACTAAATCTTGTAAGATACAGTCGAACCTCCTTAAAACGAACTTTAATGGATCATTAAAATCGATTACTCTTAACAGAATTCGTCTTATCCGAAAAATAAAAAACAATGGGACAGAAAATACAAAAAAGTCCGTTTTAGAAGTAATTCTTTTTAAGCGTGTTCGAATTAACGAGGTTCGTCAGTATCGTCAAAAAAAAAAAAAAAAAAAGAAAGAAAACTAACCAGCTCAAAAAAGAAAAAATAAAAAGAAATAAATAAACTCAAAAAACTACGAAATTAACATGCTCAAATATGACGAAATTTATTTGACGAAACTAATACTCTCAAAACTACGAAAATGATTGTCGATTTGACGAAACTAGAATGAAGAAATATTTCGTTACATTTGACGAAATTCGCATCTTCAAACCAGAGACGAAAGCAGTTTCCTCAATTTGACGAAATGTTCGCTCGGAGCAGCCCCTGGAAGCGATTTCGTCAGAAACGAAGAAAATTTCGTCGAATATGAAAGTCCATTTCTGAGAGTGTATGAAATAAGCTGTTTGCCGCTATTGCACAGATGTATTTCCGTGGACAATGGTAGAATCTCGAGCTGAAATTCGGACTTAGAGCAATTTTTCGGTGTTTTAGGGAGGTTTTTGCCTTTTTGAACTTTGGAAAATGATTGAAATTGGTAGATTGGAATTAAAATATATATTTGTTCTTGCGCGAGAGATGTGTGAAGACCGTTAAAACCGATTTTTTCAACGGAAAAACCTGAAAAATAATGTTTTTAATGACTTATATGGTGGAAAAAAGCATTTCTGAACACCCGGCAGCGATCCAAAGTTGTGTTCTATCATCCGATTCCTCGATTTATACTAAGCATTAAGCCACATATCAGGGAAAAAATATGGTCATACTTTTTAATTTTCAAAATCGCGACTTGGGTTCATTCTGAGCTCTGCGGGGCTAAGGGGGTTAAGAAATTCAAAATTGTAGCACTACTACGAAATAGTCGGAGAATTTTGCCGCATTTTGAGCCATAATAGAAGATCCTAGCTCAAAACCCGCGAGTTCGGTGGATTTTTGCCCATTATGCCACACTGTGCGATGGTTCAACAATTTAGCCATCGGCATCGGCATCGACGGCCGATGCTAACTTGCGGGAAACGTCGGTCCATCGGCCTTAAAAAACATCGAAAAGCCGATGGAATTGGCCGATGTTTTTGAAAAAAAAAAGGACCTTTGCTGTTTTACTTTTTAATACAAAGTAAATGGAGTTGTTGTTTTCATGTAAAATTATTTACTTAAATTTCAGTATGAATTTCTATTTTTAGTCATCCCTAGAAGAGTTTTTAATACTACATTCAGGTACCAAACAAGTTAATTATTGCGTTCTTTCTTTCAGTAGGATGTACGTATGTATCTGTCATAAGTCATAACTCAAAAATGATAATCTCTAGAAGGTTAAAGTTTCATATGTGGGGTCTGTGGACGTTCCAGCTGTGCACTTCCCTTTTTGTTTTCGATCGGGTGTTCTGAAAAGCCTGTTTACTCATTTTTTGTGGCTATTAATTACTTATTTCAATGCAAAACTAATATAGCGTCTCAGAATGCGGATCATTTGGTGATATATTGCCGAATTGGAGACTATGGAAACAAATATGAGATGGCGAAACCGATTTTTGTGTCATTTTATTAGATTCCCGTTGAACCGACGGTAATTTTTAATTTTTCGATATTTGTAATATGAATCACAGTAATGCAGTCTTTTTTGTATCGCTTCGGCGGAGTTACAAGTTTGGGGCCCGTCAAAATACATTTTGGGGATCACAGAAGTTGTAAAACATTTATCATTCGCAATTTTGTAACTCCTTCGGTGGCCCTATGGTCAGGGCTGCGGAGTCGGAAGGAAAATGACTCCGACTCCTGGATTTTGAAATGCCTGACTCCGACTCTAACTCCGACTCCGGATTTTTTTTATTTTTTTGAATTGTATTTTTTCAATTCCCTCTCTCCCTTCAGGGGGGGGGAACCTCTAAACAGAGATTGAAATATTAATTCCTTTTTACGAAAATTTCGCATTTTGTTTTTTATTGTAAACACAAGACGCATACAGCGTTGTAAATTTAATTTAAAAATCAAATTTTCCAATAGTTACGAGTTATAAAATGAGATGACTTAAAAATCCCATGTAAAAAATTTGAAAAGGATTATCTGTAATTGTAATCTGTAATTTGTCCCCCTTTAATGTTTAACAAATATATATTGATCAAATCGTGTGCTTTCCGTTTTTGAAAGCTGTAACTTGAGAAGAAAAAAAGCTTTTTTTCTAAATCCAAGTTCTTGAGGGGGGGGGGGGGGTTTGCCCCGGGTGAAACCCAGCTGGTAGATGACACCCAAAGATAATTTCAGAGTTTTTAAAAAATATAAATATTTTAATTCTGAAAATTTTCTTGAATATATTTTAAATTATATTTCATCAATAAAATTTCAACGAAAATAGGGCACTGCTACAGAAAGTTCGGTAAGCACTCAAACTAGCTGATTGCCATAATAGCACTTATTTTCTCATTAGTATCTTTTTATACATGTGATCGAACCAATTGGTAGTCAGTTTTTAAAAAATGCAAAGAGAGTCGGTGAAAAGGAAAGAAAAAAAAAAGCTCAGAGTCGGAGTCGGCATGTTTTCTAACGACTCCGACTCCACAGCCCTGCCTATGGTTATGGGGCCTCTCGCGCAATTGCAGCATTTTCTATATTTTAAATCCGCCATTCCACGTCAAAACAAACTCGGGTGCAAGTTTTGAAAGGGTTTTCTGCTCAATGTTTATGATTATTTTGAACTCTATTTTTACGACTATTTTTTGAATTTCCGAGAACACTTGCGTGCCCCTCCTCCCACTCCCTCAATTTCTGAAATTAAACTCTAGTTGTACTTCTGAGTTGTTTAAAACTAACACCATTCATAAAATTGGAGATGTTTTTTTTCAAACTTTATCTATTGTTTAGAAAGAATTTAGGGCATTAATGTAAGAAATTGATTTAAGACGTTTTGAATCGTGACATAATTCGGAAATCAAAGGGACTTTTGAATTTTTTTTTTTTTTTTCGGAAGTGCTGAAGTAGATTTAGAAACTCTTCCGAGGCGTTGCTGGTAGCTGTTCTGTACTAAAAAAATGAGGGTAGGTTGGGGCCAAAGTGTGATTTACTCCAAAATCAGAGGGTGACCCCCCCCCCTAACCCTACCTCGTCGTTTCAAGCATTTCTTAAATATTTAGCGATTATTTATTTTGGTCAAGAAATGTCATTTTGCGTATTTCTCATACTTGTTTCACCTATATTTCGTAAATTGCCATCTTTTTTGCATCATTAATAGCGATTGATTTTTTCTGTTGTAAGTAACTATTTTTATGTATTTATATAAAATCAATAAATAAGTTATTTTCGTTTTTTACAGAAAAGTTTCAAGGATTTTCTATTATGCAATTTTTCAAATTTCAGAAAACTATTGTTAAATTGAAAAATTTAATTTGAATTTGTTTGTAAAGCTTTATAAAAGATTAAACAATCAAATTGTTCAATACTATGTGTGCAAACATCAGATCAAGTAGTATATGTAATCAGTTATTAACTTGGTGTAAATATTGAGTGTGTTTATTGTACCTGCGTTTTAAGAACCTTGCTCTTTCATGGCTATTTTTTTTTTTTTCAGCAAAATGCATGTCACTGTTATAGCTTTTATGAAAAATGCAAACTTTTCTATTCATAAATTTTAAATAAGTATAAAAATATTTCTATTATGATTTAATATTGTAATTTATCTGTTACCTTTTTTATTTAGTTTTATGACTAAAAAATGTCTACGTGCAATCTTTCCACTTTAATTGCGTAATTTGTTGACGGTTTCATAGTTCTATTCTTAATTTTTTTTTTTGAATGATTAAACAACGTAATTTAATTTTTTTAACTATGTTTAGTGTACCTAAATCCATACATTATTACAACATTACTGAAATCTTAGTTATATGCTCAATTTAAAAAAAAAACAAAAAACAAATCAATTGGTTATTAAACAGTCTCTTTGTTTTTCTTCCTTCTTTTTTTGGCTATTGTTCTTTCTCTTTCATCATACAGCAGTCAAAACAGGAGAAGCATAACTACACCCTATACAGATTGTACGTAGTACGATGCAAAAGTTCGGGGACAAGCTGTATAAAATCTTACCCAGAATAGTTCACATTACCGAAGCACATCCACCTTCAAAAGGTCGCCTTGAGGGACTATGTACTTCTGCCAGTGTTCATATAACTTTTGGAAACACTCCTGGAAGCCATTTTTCGCTACCTTCTATGATGCAGCTTCATCTTCTCCTGACGGAAAAAAGTGGCGTCTATGCAAATGTTTTTTTGCTGGGAACAGGTAAAAGTCACGCGGAGCTAAGTCCGACGAAACGTTATGTTATTTGTTTGTCATATCAGAGTATTGACCAATCGAACCGTGCATCCTCAACATGAAAGTCGCCTTCTTCCCCACGATGAAGTTAAAGCAGCAGCGCAAGAGGCCTTACAGGAATTTGCGAAAAATGTCTTCCAGGAGTGCTTCTAAAAGCTATACGAACGTTGGCAGAAGTGCATAATCGTTCAAGATGACTATTTTGTAGATAGATATATGCTTCGGTAATGTGAACTATTCAGGGTAAGGTTTTATACAACTTGACCTCGAACTTTTAGATCATACAACGTACGTATGAGTTTTCAATTTACTATTTCATAACGTTTTTGAGTGACGCAAGTTTACGCGCATGAAGACATCACAAGAGAATTTGCGATAATTAACTGAGGAGGCGTTCAAAATGGATATTTGGTTATCTATATGTTTTTAGGTACATATGTATGTACAGATGTGCCGAAAAACTTGTGAAGTATAAATTTGGTGATAATAAAATAGAAATTTAGGTCGAAATCTGATTTTTTTTTTTGTGATTACAATTCTTTATTCGTAGAAAGGAAGTAAAGTGAAATGAATCAATGATCCTTTAAATCCCTGACTATCTTATCAATTTATTTCTGTTTGATTTTTTTTTGTCATCGGCCAACGGCATCGGCCATCGGCCATCGGCAATCAGCCATTTGGTATAAAACAATCGGCCAACAATCGGCATCGGCCCATCGGCCAAAAAATGCCATCGGTCGAGCCATACTAGTTGTGCACTTTCCCTTTTGATTGTATTCGGATGTTCCAAAAGGGATCTTTTACACATTTTTTAGGGGAAAATCAGCGTTAATATCAATGCGAACTCAAGAGATGTTATAATTTGGCGAACATTTGGCTAATATCGCCAAGCTTTTGGTCGCCAAGTTTTGTTGGCAACTTGGCGAAAAAAAGATATTTTTTGAATTTGGTTTCACTTTGGTGCGATTGGCAATATTTAGAGAGTTCTCCATTGAATCACGTTAAAATTGTCGATAATTGGAAAATTAATGTGTATGTGTGTATAAGTGTGTGTATGTGTTTGTGTGTATATGTGTGCGCGTGTGAGTGTGTGTGTGTAGTTGTGTATGTATGCGCGTGTGTGTAGAACATGGACGCAATCTGGAGGCGGCTTTCGCTAGAGATGCAGCATTCGTGAAGAGCCCGTCGACGGTGATGGTGTGGAGGGTGGCGGTGGGAAAAATCAAAGGAATGTCAAAAACAGTCAAGTGAGAACAATAAGCAATCGTGATTGCTCAAAAAAAAAAAAAAAAAAACCTTAATTACTCCCATAACTAGTCATTCACCTTACATGTATGATTTTCATAAAACAGAGGCAACAATAGCATACTAGTTTTTATATATCTATAAATTTATTCAATTGTTCAATTTAGCATTGTTATTATTTGAAAATCGAATAACTTGACCCGACGATAGTAAAATTGATTTTCTAATAAAGTAAAATCGTTAGACGTCCAATATCACAAAGATGGCAGTTACAGCTATACATTTTATTTGAATGGAAATTAATGCATCAACTTACTTTTTCTAACGGCACAAATATAACCCCTTGGCTCTTCGCACAAATGGTTGTGAAATTTCATACTTGTCGTATATGCTACAGAACAATGCTCCATATCACTGTTAGGTTCGCCTTCATCCCAGTTCGTGAAATCGACAGGACTGCGATCCGACCACGAAAACTTATTTCCTGTTCAAAAGAATATTAATAACTAGTTTAGAACTATTATAACTTGTTACATGAAGAATATGCCATCATTTAGTTCAGCACTTAAGTCGAGAAACTTTCGAAATTATTTAAGTGTCAAAAATTTGGTGACATTTGAATATGATAGTTTTATGACGACACTATAAGTTTTGATTGACAAAAACTGAGAGTTTTTACAGCTTGTAAATTTTAGGGTAGCACTTTATTTGGGTTACAAAAAATGAGGTTTTCACGATTTCGTAATAAAAAACTGAGGCTTTTCCAGTTAGGTAATTTTATGAAAATTCATAATTTTAGTTCGCAAAAACTATGGCTTTCACGGTTGGGTAATTTTATGAAAATTCTTAGATTTAATTCGCAATAAACTGTGGCTTTCACGGTTGGGTAATTTTATGAAAATTCTTAATTTTAGTTAGCAAAAACTGACTTTCACGGTTGAGCAACTTTATGAAAATTCTTAATTTTAGTTGGGAAAAACTGGATTTTATGGTTGGCATCATTACTACAACTTCTGTCCGTGCTTGTAGGCCGTGGTGCATCTCGAATGTGTCTGTCTGATTCTTCGTCTCAGGTTTCGTGGTCAGTACTTAATCGGTAAGGTGTTGTACTCATAACTGATCAGTCGTGGGTTCGATGCCGGCAGGTCGAATATTCTCCGTGTGCGCTAATGGTGACTGGTCCACGTTAAATGTGTCGTAGTCACCAAGTTCTCCAATTACAATTTCAAATCAATAACTCTGGGTGTTCTGGATTATTGAATCAAGCAGGCTGAACTGTCTTCATGGCTTCATCCAGCTGATAAAACCAGCGTTGTTGTAAGAAAGGGGGATTTTGGAATGCGCAGTACTTCGTAAGACCTCTTCAGAGCATTAATGAATTCGATGTCTGTGCCATATGTATCCATAGCATTTAAGAACAAAGACAAACAAGATTATTTGAAATCAGCTCATGATTTTTTTTCAAGAATTTGTTTTAGGTAAATTTTATTAACTAATTTCTTTTCAAAGTTAAATTTAGGTAAAAAAAAATTAAATTTTTACAATTAACAATTAACGATGGATGCAATAAAAAGAAATTAATTTTTCTTCAATCAAAACCATAGAAGTATGGTACAGCAGAGTGATAGCATGAGACATCACGAAACGGCATGCACTTCAACAATGTGTAAATAAATTGCTAACTTCACAACGCATTGTTTAGCAAATAGGGAAGTTCTCAATTTTTCAATTTTATTTTATATGATAGAGTAATATGTATGAACATCATAGGTGAAAAAAATTTTGCGATACGATAAGTAGTTTTTTTAAATTAATTTTTAAAGTTCAAGCGATTGTGACGTCAAATGACACAGAAAGTGACGTCATGCGCTCTTCCGCCTCGCTTAGTTGACAAGGATAAAGAAGTGCAGTTGGCATCGTTTAAGACGGACTTTCTAGAACGTTAAACCTCTCATCCTCTGGAAAATATTCAAATACCATCATTGATGTTACTTGAGGAAGATTATTAGATTGTGATTTAACGAATCCGGCCGCCGTAGTGTGTTCAAAAGGATTATTGAATTTCTAAAAAATAAAAATATCAGCGCGCTCAAAATGTCCCTAGCGAAAACAAGGGATCTTCGGCGGAAGGCTTTCTATTAGTGCCCTGTGACATAAGCTCGTGACGTTTCAGAAGAGCGCACTTTTGCGCGTGGATTTTTAAAAATTCACTAAAAATCCATCACGGTGTTTTAAAATTCGGCGATGGTGAATTTTTTAGTTTTGAGGGTCAATTAACAATATCCAATAGTCAAAATAGGAACATTTAATAGGTTGCAACTTCCCTATTACCGATATTATCGGAAAGTTTCAAAGTTTGCTCTGAGATCGACATGTTATACTTTGCATATCAATTTAAAGGGAAAATTTTGAAATACATAACTTTAGAATATAACTACAGGAAGAAGATTTATGACTAAAAATTAGAAATTTGACGTATGCCAGAAATATTTATCTTACCGTCTGCGGCATCACGATGAAGACCAATCATAAGGCTTTCGAATTTTATGTATCTAACGAATTGTTTCAAGACATCAAGCTCTTCTTTCGAATGAATGCTCACCAAATTTCCACCTGTTAATTTAAAAAAAGAAAAAAGCACCAATTAATCAATGCCTTTGATATTCACATGGAACTTTTATTAACATACAGTGGTGTTCCCAAAGGATATACTCCATATACGCCGTATACTCTCAAATTTTTTTTTAGACATATAGCGTATACCCTCAAGCTTAAAAAATGTTCATATTTTGACATACAGGTAGTTATCAAAATAATGGAAACACCTGTGAATAAAAGTGACATTTTTTGAATGTGCTTCGTACGTAATCTTTACTAATTATAAAGCTGAAAGTCTCTCTGTCTGGAGGATGCCTGGATCTCTGTGACGCGCAAAGCGCCTAGACCGTTCGACCGATTTTCATGAAATTTGGCACAAAGTTAGTCTGTAGTATGGGGGTGTGCACCTCGAAATGATTTTTCGAAAAATCGATCTTATTCTTTTTCTGTTCCAATTTCAAGAACATTTTCCCGAGCAAAATTATCATAAGATGGACGAGTAAATTACCAAATCATAACGTGGAACCGCAACATCGGCAAGTCAATTGGCGAGAAATTCACCATACATCTTTTGTAAATATACAAGCGAAAAAAAAGACTTTTTAATTTTCTAATACGGGCAAAGCTGTGCGGGTACCGCCAGTAAAGAATAAAACTAGATATCTGTGTTTTTATAAATAGCAATGTTCTGGTAGTATATGGTGGATTAACTGAAGTTCTGGACGTCTTGGATTTTTTTCAAGCGCGTGAAATATCGGACCTCTGAAATTTTAAAAGATGCCGAATTGTTGGAGCACGTCTAGCTGAAGCAAGTGAAACTGAAACATCTCAACTTTTTGGTGTTTCTAGAGGTACAGTATCTAAAGTCATGACAGCATACACGCAGCACGGTAAGACAAGCTCGGCAAAGCAAAATAGTGGACGGAAAGAGAAGCTTAGTAAAAGAAACCGACGGTACTGAAGAGGATTGTAATGTTTAAAAAGCAAACATTATCAGCAAAAATGACCAGAGAACTCAATCACCATCTGTATTCACCAGTGTGAGTGATTAGAGTCAGAAGGCACCTTTATCAACAGACCATTTATGGCAGAGCAGCGATTCCCAACACACTTGTTTCATTATTTTGATAACTACAGTATATTCCCGATTATCTGTGCTAATCACCGAGCGGCATAGCACAGATAATCGAAAAACACGGATAATCCGAAAAAATCATTTAAGGAATATGCAGGCTAACTATTTAAGGGGAAATTAGAAAAAACTAAAGAATATATATATATATATATATATATATATATATATATATATATATATATATATATATATATATATATATATATATATATATATATATATATATATATATATATATATATAATATATATATACATATTTTCTTCGAAATTTATTGCTTAAAAAAATCGGTGACACATTTTTGTTTTCTTTGTTTGTTTAAATTGTTGCGTATGTCCGTACGAATTTTTCTTACTGCAATTATTTCTCCGTAATCGTAACCTCTTTTACTCATGTAATGCAATAAATGTTCCACAGATTGTGGAGCAGTAGAATGTGAAATTGTATTTTCTCATGTTCTTCAGCTTCGTTTTCGGTATCATCACTTGCGTTTGGTTCAGTAACAAGTTCAACGATATTTTCGTCAGTTAGACATTGAAATCCTGATTCACATTCGTCGCTTTTAAACCACTCTTCGACATTTTCCGCGTCAACTGATTCGAAACTTTCGATTTCTTTAACTTCCTCAATGATGTTATCGATATTATCTTCTGCAATCGAAGATGATTCTTCATCCAATGACTCTTGTGGCAAGATTTTTCTCCAAGATCGTGCAAGGGTAACTGATTTTACCTTTGACTATGCACTGCATCCAATAATAGGTAGGACACGTGTCCGATTTGACCTCTGTGCACGGACAGTAGGGTACGCTTAGTATTACTTTGATTTTAGCTCCTAAAAGAAGCTTTAAAAAAGTGTGATTCCGAAATGATGCACGGACAATCCGCAAACCGGATAATCCGCACACGGTTAATCGGGAGTATACTGTACCTGTATTACGTCTATGATCGCAAACACATATTGTCCGTATTAGATTCTTCTTCTTGCTTATCTCTCTGTTCTGAATCAGATCAGAGCCATGAGGTTGTTCGGCTTAATCAACTTCAAGACAGAAGCAGGTCTCTTCAGTAGATCCTCGCGTACCAAACCAACACAAAAAATCAGATGTTGTGCAGTGGCCTCTTCAGTATGACATTTGGTGCAAATTGGGAAAAACCTATTACCATGGGAAAATCTGAGAGTTTTTAGATGACCTGTGATCAGGCGAGCCAAAGCAGTTTGATCTCTCCTGTCACCCTCAAATCCAAGGGAAGCACCAGGACCCTCGCAAAAATACCATGGATGCTCAGGAGGACGTCTCCAAGAGCTGTTTATAGTAGCCTTACATCTGGAGTATAGTTCAAGGTACGTCAGAGGATCCCCACTATTCTGCGTCATAGTAGAGCCTTCTTTCTCCAGTCCATCCGCAATATCGTTATATCTCAAATTCACATGAGGTGGAATGCATTGTAAATGGAGGTCACAAGAGCTTAGTGGATTAGTGGGAGTATACCCTCAGAAAAATAGGTGGGAACATCACTGTTAACATATAAGTAGTAATGGTAACGTAAAAGTGGTAGGGTAAGGTCACCACTAACAGAGACAGTCATAAGTTTGGATTCAAATAAGCCTTTTAGGCGGGTAATATTGAAGTTGCTGTGGCCCATGAATACGGTACAACCATGTACTGTCTGACCACGGATTATATGGAACGACAAACATCCGTTTTACAGCCGGAAATGGACGAATCTATTATTTTTTACCGATGTCAGCTTTTGCAGAAGTAGAGTCTCATTCAAATGAGCGGAATACGCGCATCAAATTTTTACTTTTCCCCCTTATTCACATAGATTCGTCTTATCTGGACACTTGAAAATTCCATGCAATCCGTGGTTGGACAGTAGTGTTATCACGGCGAATTTCATTAGCCAGTTCGTATTTACAAGATTACAAGGCAGTGGTGGGAGGTTATTTAACTGGCCAGCCTGTCTGTTTCTGAGCATCATCAGATTTTCGGTGGCTGTTACTGGGGGGTCGGACTTTTTTTCGAAATGGAGCAAACAGAAATAGAATTAACTAACTCAAAGGATTCAGAAGCAGCCAAACGTTAGATGAGATGTAGTTGCATGAGAGAATAATAATTTTAAAAGTCTAAATACATTAAAAGGGTCATAAAATTGAGTTAACCAGAGAGCGAGGTCTTAAGCATGTCTGTGAATGGTGCCGTTATCCTATCAAACTGCAGTCGACTCCCGCTACAACGCGATTCGACTTACGCGAAATGGCTATAACGCGAATTTTTCACGAGTTACGAATTTTAGAGCTAACGCGAATTTTTCGTCTATAATACGAATTTTTTAGAAGGAAGTATCGACTTCATTATTAATCACTAAATATTGATTTCGTGAATACTATTGCATCCCTTTAGGCATCACTTACAGCGAAAGTTTCCACATCAAACCAGTCTACGCATCGCGTTGTTAGTCATTCAGCATCATTCATTTATTTAATTTTTTCATTTGAAATATTAAAGTTGATGAAATATAAATGGTACCTTAGTGGTACCTTCATCTAAACTTCGTGAAAATGGGAAGAAAAAGGAAGTTTCTGATTAAAAAAAGGGGGGGGGGGGGGAGGGATCTAACATTCTCGAGATGATTGAACAACTACAAAACGTCGACGGTAGCGCGACAATAAATATGAGTGATTCTTCCATGCGTACTAATAAATATGTTACTGTATACTGTACAGCACTATTATAGTGCAACATTTTATCATTGCTAAATACTGTGCATGCCGTGTTGTTTTATTTTATGTCTTTCGCTTCCGTTGATCATTCATTTTGTGCATCTTAGTATTTCATCTTGAATAAAAGTTTTTTATTTTTTAAATACAGTAAAAGTTCAGTTTTTTATGTAAGAAACTAGTGTCTAGTTGAGGAATGCTTTAAAATAGTTTGTTAGTGTTTATAAGTGTCTAAAAGAGTTTGGTATACTTCTAAAAAATTTGTATACACATATTTTTCCGCAACCCGAAATTTCGACTTACGCGAGGAGTCTTGGAACGCATCCCTCGCGTAAGTCGGGACTCGACTGTAACGTTTCCTTCATCATTACTCAAGTGACCGAGTAGCACTTTTTTTCTTTCGGGGGAAAATCAACGAAACAATTGCAAGTGATCTCTTCGGTTTTGTGAATCTTGTTAGAGCTTTTACCTGTACCCACTAGGGGTTTTAACCTTGGTTTGCATTGGTGCACAATAGTAGAATCTCATTTATCCGGTTTAACGGGGACCAAAAGCAAGTCGGAGAAACGAAAATCCCGATAATCCGGTTATTATGGTTAACTAGAAAGTCGCCTGTCAAGGTATGACGGGTGAAAATTGCTTCTACTCTTCTACATTTGAACGAAGCCATTGCCTGTTTGGTGATATTTTAATATTTGAAATTTTAACCTTAACTCCAGTGGATGAACCCTAAACTCCAGTAGATAGCGTTCATTGTTGACAGTTTTTTCGTTTCTTCATTCCCCTGAAATGACACAGTCTTACCAGTTAAACAGTTAAGTTACTGGATCGAGTTCAGTCTCGTCAAGATAAAACCTATACCTGCAATGTACCTATGCATGTTAACATGCATTACCAAAACATCTTATATAATTATCATGCCGTGGCACGAGTTTCATTGGTGAAACACGCGGGTTACTCGATCATCGGTTATTATTTATATGAGGATAAGCAAAACACGTTCTTTAATAAGCAAACCTGTCTCTTATTACATCGAAAAACAATGCTTTGCAACACAATTACTTAGTACCGTTTCTTGCAAATACTTGATCATTTATAGCTCATCTGCTGTGGTGTCGGACTGACGCTCCAAGCACTCCATATTGTTCTTCAGATTAGTACTATATTTTACTCAACGCTCCAAGCATGGGTTGTACGTTCAATCAATATAAAAACAGAGCATTTGGCCTATTTATAGTTCCGCCCTTGTTACCTCAATTTAAAGTTATTTGTTAGTAAACATGATTTTTTATAACTTCAAATTTGATCCGGATGAGTCGGAGATCCGGTTATCCCGGGGTCGGATAAACGAGGTTACACTGTTATTTAAAATATTTATAGCAAAGTCATAGGTTCTATTCCCTAAATTCAAAGAAAAACCGTCATTATTTCGAAGTTGGAAATGAGATTCGGAGGCACACTCGGGCTTAAAAAATATTATTTACTAAGTTGTCTCATTTTAATGACTCACGGAGAACTTGTTTAGCTTTTTTTCGGTACAAGATTCATCAGGTTGAAAGATGTTTTAAAAAGGTTATGTATACGTATTTTGGTTATTAGAGTCACCCCAAAGCCGATTATTTAACAGATAAAATCATTCGAAAGAATCACCAGATAAACGGCGTTTCAATAATGAAACCATTTGGATCTCTCGATTGTTCATAGTCCATTAACAAAAAACACCCTTTTAATTTTTCTACGTAGCAAGAGAATGATTTAGATAAGCTGCAAAAAAAAATTGATGCTGATCATAGTTAGTATTCCGGAGATATGACTTATTTAATCTCCGAATTCAAAAAGCATAAAAAATGACTTTAGATAAGGAGGGGCAACACCCAACTATTCACAGAATACTTTCTATTGTTTACTCTGAAAGAGAAAAGTATTAGCTTGAAACTTATACCAAACTAGCTGCGTTGCCCGGCTTTGCCCGGTCTAATTTCAAAACAAAAATTGTGTCAAGTGACGTATATTCAACAATCAGGCATAAATAAAAGAAAAAAAAATCGTCATGCTAAATTTCAACTCCAAACAATGACGACATATTAAAATACTTTTAAGAAATTAAAATAAAATGAGAAAGATGGATTTAAAAAGCGTAACTATGGAAACACAAAATAAAATAAGTTTCAGAATTGAAAATGAGAAAGATAGAAACAATGGATTCAAAAAGCGTTACCGTGGAAACGCAAAATAAAATGGTTAAAAACTTGAATAGAAAACAGATTTTTGAACTTCATTTAATTCGCTTGTAACTTTTTTTCTAATGGAGATAGAGAATTAAACTTCCGATCATAGGTCGAGTTAGATCTGGAGTAAAAAAGGTAGCTCTTTTCAATGATGTCAAAACGAAAACTGTAGGACAATTCATTCACTTTTTTTGATAAATTTAATGAAGAAAGTAGTGCCTAAATTTCAGCTAAGTCTAAACAAATTCGAGCTAAAAACGTAAATAACTTCCGCCGCAATTAAGTTAGAGCGTTGGAACAAATTGCGTAGAACGCGGAAAATTCTTCCCTTTCCAACGATGTATAATGTTACTAATTGCGAGTAATTTTTAACCCCCATATACGGGAATTTATGTGAAAATTGGGCCTAAATTGGAATAAAAAAAGAACTATTCATCGAATTTTTTTCGAACTGGTCTGCAAACCTTCTCAGGACTGAAAGGAACAAATTGTGAAAATTTCAGCGAAATCGGCCAAGGTTCTCGAGTTTTGCGAGTTCAAACACACAGACGCTTTTTGGACACTTCATTTTATACTATATAGAGATTCAGCTTAATTGGTTGAAAAATGAGGAAATTACTAGGATTTTTCTAAATTCATGTCAAAACTGTGACTCCGAAAAATGATCAAGAATCGAATTTTCGGAAAAATTCTCCAAAACTTAATTTTCATTCAAAAAATCTAGAAAAATTAATTTGTGCTTTTTTCGTAAAACAATAACGTACAAAATCGGATACATGATTTAATTATTTAAATTGTTTGACATCTGATCATTCGAGTGTACCAAGTCTCTTCATTACGCTCATCTTTAGTCTATGCACAATACTTAAAATACTTAAAAAAAATCTTTATGTAAAACCTTGTTCAGAGTAAATAGAAATCAATTTCGAGAAGTTTGTAATGTGCGCATATTTTTTTTATACACTGATCAAAAACTGCAACGCATAAGGAGTTCTTCGGTTTCCGCTTAAAATGATTTTTTTGTTTATTTCCGTTTCGCACTTGCCCTTTCTAAATCTAAGGGTCAATGGATATTTCAGTAGTTTTTGTTAAATAGCTATTTTAATAATATTTTTCACCCTTGCTGCTGAAGTATGTTTCACACAATCGTAGCTATCCAGCAAGTTTTTTTTTTATAGTCTGACTTTGATAAGAAGACGCTAGATCTTGGATGAGTTCATTTTTGATTGGGTTGAAAGAGGAGAAATTCTTACATTGGCATAAGACTAATAAACGTTATTGACAACGAAGACTGGCTCGCTTTCCTGGCACCTATTTTAACAAATGGACTCGTTTAAGCTCCAGCCCGTTTGAAATAAACTTGTCAGCGCCAGTCGAACAAGACGCTTGACCTAGGACGAGCTCATTTGCATTTGCATTGAAAGGAGCGAAAGTGTTATACTGGTACAAAGAATTGGCACTGCATTGGTTTTGCCATTGACATTATTATCAAAGGAAATGCAGTACTCCCTCATAAAATATACATTACCTCTTTGCAAGCACTTGAAGCTCGCCTTGTACCACGTGGTCCCTATTTCAGTTTCAAAGAAGTAACACGTGTCACCACCAAGGTCTCTCCAATCGTCTGGTTCTTCCGGGCAAACAGATCTTTTTACAGATGACGTCAGAACAGGTGCAACATCTGACCATTGAAATACAATTAGAATTCATTTTATATACAGTGTAAGGCAAAAAAAAAAAAAAAAAAAACTCAGAAAAAGTTTACATCATCGAATAGAAGTAAACTAATTTCTTTTCAATGGTTGCGTTCGAGGAACCTCACCGGTCGACCGGTAAGTAACCGGTTACAAACCGCAGCGTTCTATCATCTATCGGTTACCTCGCCGGTTACCATTTTAATCTGTTGATTGGTGGATTGGAGCACGTGATCATTAACTGTCACGTGATTAACTAACCGGGCGCTACCGGTCGAGCTCGTCGAACGTAAGCAATTAGTGTGTTTATTTCTTTTTGTCTTTAACTTTAATTAGAAAATAATTTATAATGTATCTCACAGTTTATGTTTTAGTGTTTGGAGTTTTTGCAATGTCAACTCAAGATTTTCGATTTTAAAGCTGTTTTAACAAGAGGAACGACAGTTCGTTTGCTTAATGTGCCTCGGCAAACTATGTCTAATGCAATATCGTTTTAAGAAGTTTGAAAATGGTAGTCGGCGTTCCGGAAGCGTTCGGAAACGTACAATGAACATTTCCGTTATTCGTAAGGTCCTCAAAAATCAAGTTCAATGAAAACTTCGTGTTTTCGTGAGAGATATCGCCCGTGAAACGAAAATATGTGACAAATCAGTGCGGCTAATGGCAAAAACAGAGATCGGACAGAAGTTTTACAAGTTCCAAAAAGTTCACCCTTTCACTTAAAACAAACTCGAACGGCAGCAAGGGATCCCAAAAGCTTTTGAGACGGGTCGCAAGTCAGCGATGGGAGATATTCTTTTTACTGATAAGCAGCTCTTTACCTTCCTACCTGTTCATGACTCCCAGAGCGAGAGGATTTGATTGTAGATGCTCTAAGCATCTTGGGGAAATGTTAAACATCATCGAAATTCAAAGTCGGTTTTTATCTGCGGCGGAGTTTCACAAGCGGCAAAAAGTCTGATTCTTGTGGATGAGGGCTTTAAAATGAATCAAAAAGTGTACCAGTGGGACATTTTAGAAGCTGTTATATTTAGTGATGTTCCGGATATCCGTATCCGTATCGCTGCATTAATGCAACGCTGACCCGTTCCTTCCAACTCTCCATCAATTTTAACGGAGATTTCTTTAAAGAGTAAATCAGTCTTTATTATATTTTTGCCGTAGATGACATATTTTGAAGAAACAGTGTTATTATCATGACGTCAATACCTTCCGTAATATATCCGAGGAAAATAAAGATCTGTATCCGCATCCGTATCCGTTACATTTTGACGGATCTTAAACGGATCTTTTCTGTTCTAAAAATTCTTAAATATTTGAATAAAAGACACTCAAGTTCCATTTAAATTAGGTTTTATTCCCTATTTAAATTATAAGGTATCATTTCAGAATCCAACGGCCCTCTGAGACATGTTTTTTTTTAAAAAAATTTTAGTTTAATATCAATTTTTGTTATTGCTTTGGGGATCCTGTTATTCTTCATTTTGGTTTTTCTCAGCATCCTTCAAAAAAAAGTGAAACAAAATTCTCTATTTATTGTTTGTAAAAGTGTTCCCGACCAGCTTTACACTCTTGTATCCTGTATCCTACATCTACCGAGCAAGCTAGAAATAATTTTTCACATTCTGTTTAAGCATTAATGCAGCGCTGACCCGTTCCTTCCAACTCTCCATCAATTTTAACGGAGATTTCTTTAAAGAGTAAATCAGTCTTTATTATATTGTTGCCGTAGATGACATATTTTGAAGAAACAGTGTTATTATCATGACGTCAATACCTTCCGTAATAAATTTTACACTTGGATAGTTGAATTGGAAAAAATTTTTTTTTTTTTTGAGATCCGTATCCGTATCCGCGGATCTTGACACTAATGATCTGGATCCGTATCCGTATCCACGGATCTACTTTTTTAACGATCCGGCACATCAGTGGTTATATTATCCGTTTTCCACAAGAAGGCTCTTGACTCCTCCTTCGTCACGTGGTATCCGATGATTCTATTTCGCTGTATTCGGCAGGAGGTATATTCGGATCATAGCATTTTATTGTAAAAGCATCAGCTTTAAAAATGTAAGAATAACTAAAATGACAACAGACAAATGAAGCAAGTGATGTAAAGGACACTAAGACTTTTTGCACATTAAAATGCACGCCCAAGTTAAGGATGTCTGGTTGTCTCTAAAGGAGACTAAAGCGCGTGCATTGCGTACAGATCACCCTCGCTTAAAATGGAACTCTGCGTTCGAGGAGGAGTGTCGAAGTGCCTTCTTCTGAAAAACGGACAATACTCCATGGGCCAGCAAACACTTCGGCAATGTAGAGTGGGCGTTTCAACCAGACTCCGCACCAGTTCACATGGCCAAAAAGATAAGAGTGGTGCAAGGTGCATTTTCCTAACATGGTATCTTCTGTAGAGTGGACATCCTACTCGCTAGACCTTAATCCCATGCGTCATAGTGTATGGTCTATTTAAGAGTATAGGATCTGCCTTAAACCGCACAAAATGTTTGATTCTCTAAATCAAGCCTTGGAGAGAACAAAGTAGATCATTGGTGCCCAACGTTTTTCCCAGAGGGCCGCATCTCATATTGAGAAGAATCCCACTGGCCAAAAGAGACATAAAATCAAAATATCTTTGAAGTCTCCCCTCCCTCTACGTAACAAGGAAAAACACAGGAAGGAAGAAGCATTAGATGCCAAGAATTGTTGTCATTATTACTATACTAGAAAATCGCCCGTCAAGATATGACGGGTGAAAATTGCTTCTTCCTGACATTGCATCTTCTGTAGAGTGGACATGGACATCCTATTCGCTAGACCTTACTCCCATGGGTCATGGTGTATGGTCTATTTTAGAGTATAGGATGTGCCTTAAACCGCACAAACTAGATCATTGGTACCCAACGGTTTTTCCAGAGGGCTGCATCTCATATTGAGAAGAATCCCACTTGCCAAGAAGGATATAGAATTAAAATATCTGTGAACTCCCCCCCTCCCTCTACATAACAAGGAAAAACACGGAAAGGAAGAAGCAGTACACTGTTAAAAAAAAGGTATTCAAAAATGAAACTCTGAATGTATTCATTTTTTTTTGAATACAATTGATTCAAAAATGAGTAAATGTGGCATCAAATACAAACATACGAGAAATACGAGTCATGAAATGAGTACATGTGTTTCTCAAAATTGAACCTTATTGATTCGGAGCTATATTGAGTAATGAAAGTATTCAAAAATGAGTAAATTTTCATTATTTTTGAATACCCATTTTTAACAGTGTAGATGCCAAGAATTGTTGTCATTATTACTATACCAGAAAATCGCCCGTCAAGGTATGACGGGTGAAAATTGCTTCTTCATTTGAACGAGCCATCGCCTGTTTGGTGATATTTTGATAGTTGAAATGGCAATTCTCACTCCAGTGGATTAACCCTAAACTCCAGTGGATGGCGTTAATTTTCAACCACTGTTTTGATTCTTCATTCCCCTAAAATGACTGTCTTAACAGTAAAGCAGTTAAGTTACTGGATCGAGTTCACCCTTGTCACAATAAAGCCTTTCCCTGCGTGTTAAACATTACCAGAACACATTATCAAATTATCATGCCGTGGCGCGAGTTTCATTGTTGAAACACGCGCGTTACTCGATCATCGGCTATTATATATATGAGGATGGTTTTTTTATCGTTATGAAGTTTCAATATGTATTTTAGAACATAATTTCTGATAATTTGGGTCCAAATTTGCACCAATCACTCTTAATAGCAAATGGAGATGACTTTCTTCTGGATGTTTCCAGAACTTCGTCTTTTATTTGTAATGTTTAACAGATAATTATCAGCTTCGCCGAACTACATGTGACTCGCGGGCCGTAGGTTGGGCACCACTGGGGCAGAAGAAGGGTAAAAGTCTTCCGGCCCATGGCTGAAATTTTCAGTAAGCGTTTTTCGCCTCTACATTGCTGCAAAAGGCGCAACTTTGAAATCAAGCTAATTTATTTATTGCTAAAGGTTTACTCTTATTATTATTTGTTGTGTTTTTTTATTAATTTACTTTCACTAGTTACGTGAAAATTTGCTTGTCCGGGATTTTTCCGCAACTGTACTATATTTGAAGTTATTATACTCGTAATACTGTCGGCCCCGCTTAATCGAATATCGTCGATTCTAAGAAATATTATTCAATTAAGCGCGGTATTTGATAAAGCGGTTAGTTTTTCTTCACCTTTCTAAATTGACAACATGTCTTAAAATGTAATAATTATAAATAAGTAGCCATATAAAGGAAATAACTAATGTTATTGGTAAAAAGTTTTTTTAAATAAGCTAAGTAAACAATGAAATATTTTAATATATATATTACAGTATGTATGAAACTTTTAAAAAGACTTTGAGCCTGAGTTATGAAATCTTTGTTTTGGCACTTTATTTCAGTACAATATGTTTTGGAAAAAGTCTTTAATAGTGGATTACTTGCTCCAAGGTCTTTTGAGAAAACTTTTTAAAGTCCTTTTCTCTCCTTCTCGTCTATCGTGTTTTACATTTAATATTTGTCAATTTATTATCGTCTGAGATGTGTATATTTCTTTGTGTTATTTAATTAAATTATCGACTGCGCTGTTTATTTTTTATCTTTTTTATGGCAACAACAAAAGAAACAAATTAGATAAAATGGAGAAAAAAAATTAATTTCAATTTTGACATCTTGAATTCAAACTATGTTTTTCGCAATCACGAGTGTGTGTGTGTATGTAGGCATGTGTGTTTGTGTCCAGGCATGAGTGTATGAGTAGTTGTGTGTATGTGTGTTTGTGTGTATGTGTTTGTGTCTGTATGCATTTGTGTCTGTGTGTAGGTGTCTGTATGTGCGCGTGTGTGTGTAGGTGCATGTATGTTTGCGTGTGTGTGTAGGATATGGATGCAACGTAGAGACGATTTTCGCTGGAGGAGCAGCATCGTGAGGAGCCGGTCGACGGTGATGCTGCAGAAGGTGGATAATAAAATCATAGGAACGCCAAAAACAGTCAAATGAAAGCAATAAGAAATCGTGATTGCTCAAAAATATTTTGATGAATATTTTTGATTTTTCTCGCCCGTTGATGGCGACAAATATTGTTTCATATTTTTACGTCAACAATTGTTCTTACTTAACTTATTTCTAATTTATTCAAAAAGAGTTCAACAATATTTGTGAAAAAAATATTTGCTAAAGCTGATAAATACTATTCGATTATCCGTTGAAATTATTCGATTTAGCGGGGATCTTTAACATTGCGTCTATGGGGACATATTCGGTTCTGGGAGGTTTTATTCGTATAAGCGGGGTGTACGTTTATGCGTTACCCGATTAAGCGGGGCTGACAGTATCATCATTTTACTTTCCGAGGGAAAATTTTCGCTATGAATATTTTAATGAACTATGATTTGTTAAAATGAGATTACCAGTTGAGCTTTCGCAAACAAAGGCAACCTTCTTTGTGCAAGACTCATAGCCCCACTTTCCTAAGCTGCTGCGAGTTGCGCATGTGCCTTCAAGAAAATCCTTTTTCTTTTTCTTCCATCCGCTGTATCCCACGAACCACCCTGATGACCATTTCTGTGTATATGATTCCTAAAAGCAGTGCAAGAGATTAGAGACGTTCAGGCTATAAGGTATTAAAAGATTTAAATATACAATGAGAAAATTATAAATACATAGGGACGTGTGGGGTAACTTATCGTTTTCAGGATGAACAAAATTGGAAAAGTTCTTTGAAAATTACTGCATAAATTACAAAGAATAACAGTGTATTTTATGAGGAAACTTGCATTGAAACACTATTTTTTAGTTATTGGCAAAAAGAGAGAGAGAGGGAGATAAGGAGGGGGGGGGGGATGTACCTTAGGAAAAAAAGTAGAAATTTGTTATTTTTTTTCGTATGGGGCAAAGTAGAAAATAAATTATATTTCGCATGAAATACTTTCTATTTGATTATATAAAAAAAAAACAATTTTCGTCAAATGAATAATTTTCAGGAAGTACAGAATTAATAAATGAATAAATTATAAAAAAATAATTAAATAAATTATAAAACATTAAGGGGTCACAGTACCTTTTGAAATTTTAAAAAAAATTTATGAATATTGTGGTTTTTTTTTTTTTTTTTGAAACCATAACATACACACTCATTTCGCAACCAATAATTTATTTCCAAAATCTTAAAATATTGCCCACATTTTTTAAAAATTCATAAAATTTAGGAAAATTTCAATTTTTTAAAATCCCTGTTTTTGCACTAATTTTAAAAAAGATTTTTGCTAAGCAATCACAATATTCATCTCTAAAAATCTGTGCACTCATTTGTTTATATATATATTGGAACATTTTCTGTGATTAATTATGTAAAAAATCGTATTTTTTTTTAAAATTTGTTTTTAAAGATTTAACAAGCTCTAAACATCTGAGTAATTTATAAAATGCTTATCCAATGCACAGTTTTGTTAAATATATTTTTCTGACTGCAGAAAGTATTACTTTAAAGCTGTATCTTTAATAGAAAAAAATCCTCAGGGATTCTAATGACATAAAAACACACACACACACAAAAAAAAAGAAAAAAAAAACGATCACCGAGAAAAAGCAATTTAAATTTTTTCTTTTGCATAAGAACACATAGCGAGCATGACCTAAAACTATTCATAACTTTTTAAATATTTAAACTAAAGCGATGAAACTTTTGCCCTGTGTTTGGAATAATTTGTTGTTTTGAAATAAGCAAAAAAATATTTTTTGATCGTTTGATCATTTTTGAGGCAATGTGACCCCTCAAATAAATAAATAAATGTATCAATAAATGAGAAATAATAACTGAGTTAATAAAATAGTGAATGAATGGATAAATAAAGGAATTAATAAGTAAATATGAATTAATGAATGCATACTCAAGAGATTTAAAAAATGAATGAATAGGTAAACAAAATGAACTATTTCACTTTTCCCCATTCACTTTAGTCCCGTATTTGTAGCAAAACATGTTCTATTTTAGAAGATTCGGGAAACGCCGAGGGAGTGGAAAACAGTTATAAACACGCTGTTTATATGAAGTTGTCCCGAAAGTTCTTACTTCTGATAGCAGCTTTTTTGAAATTAATCATAGATTAACAACCCCAGTAATTGGCACTTTAAGAGCTTGTCCCTAAACTTACCTCTGTTTTCATTTCCTAAAAAAGAAATATTTGCTTGTAAATATGTTTGTATCAAAGAATGCACATCTGTGCATCTATTCAGTTCACTAAAAGCAAAAATATTTGAATAGATATTTTTATAAAAATATATGTATAAAAAGTTACTAAAATCACCAGTTATTGGCACCTGATACCTCAGTGTATGATACCTTAGGATCCAGTGATTGGCACATGTTAATAAAACTGGAAAATCACTTGATTTTTCACTTTTAGATTACATAAAAATTTCATCATCATAAGAAACATAATTAATGTTAATTTAAAGTAGGTAATTTTACATAAATTAATGTTAGATCACACATCTTGACGTTAAAAAAGTATTTTGGAGAAGAAAACAATTTGTAATATTACATGGCAAAGAATATCAGGATTATAGCTGATTCATCAGCCGGCATGCAGTTTTGATGTTAAGAATTATAGCTATTTCCACAGAAAAAGGGACATTAACCAGATGATTCTAAGGAACCATAAAAATGGAAGAATTCTCTACTGTCGCAATATCTGACTGATGCCCAAACATATCTGTTTTTTTTTTTTTTATAATTTGAGTAGATTCTGGAGAATTCAAATCAATTGTAGAACCCATATAATATTTTTGCTGCAAAAGTATCAGAAATCAAACTAATGACACATTGCAAAGCACATTAGGGACTATAAGCACATGTACCAATTACTGGGGACTAGCGAAACTGAAGCACCACTAAATGGCATCCATCATTTCTTCTAAAACCCAAAAAGAGACAATTTACTTCTACCCACCCAAAGTAACACCTTTCAACTAAACAAAACTTTTGACATCGAAAATTTAAAATAAATTTTAAGTCAAATTTTAATGGATTGATGCATTAAAAATGGCTGATTCGACACAAGCCACAATTGTTTCTCTTTCCTATGCATTGCTAGCATTTAGTAACATGAATTCAAGTTATAATCATTAAAGTAAATGTACATTCGGTTGATATATAGCCTTCTATTTTTAAAAGATTGGATATGAATCTTATTTTAGGACATTTTTGTTGGAAGTGCCAATCACTGGGTGCCTGCCAATTACTGGGGGTGTTACCCTATCTAAATGTACAAGTAAAATAAATTACATTCGAAAAAAAAAAAACACATGGTTCTTGTAGGTCTAAATGAAAGCGATATAAACCTACATAAACACCCATACATACTAAATTTAACGTATTGAAAGTATGGAACAAATATGCACAAAAGAATTTGGAAGAAATCATACTTTTATCTTTATACCTATCCAAATATCTTCCTTGATGTCTCTCAACATGTAATCAAGGAACATATCGTAGGTGACGTCTCTGATAGTAACCAAATGGCCCTTGTATTGATGTTTGCAAACATTTTCGGCATCTTCCCATGACCTCCTCTCTCTCAGGAGATTATAACATGAGTTTCGAAACTTCCAACCGGAATTATTTTCCTCCGAGCAGAGTCTTGGATCCAATGGAGCTTTGACAAGTGGCATTTCGACATTTTCTGGGGGCAGAAAAGAGAAAGATATGCATTCAACAGGGGTCGAAGTAGTCCTATAGATCCTATATTTCCTATATTTTCAAGAAAAGCATCAAAATCATCCTATATTTCCTATATTTTTGAAAAATGTCTTATATTTCCTATATTCCCGTTTTTTTGTTGTTGTTGAACCAGGAGGACATTAATTCTACAAGTTTTGGTGCATGGTGCACTAAAGGAAAAGATGATTTTACCGCGTTTTGCCATTTTTGCAACTGTTCAGTGCTCATAAGCAATAGTGGATTTTCGCAATTGAGGCAGCATGCTAAAACATTCAAGCAAAAAGAAGACTGAAAAACGTGAAGAGGATCCTTCTCAAGCTCTGTTTGTTCTTAATACAAGTGTTAAAGGGTTCAGTTTAGATATAAAATCAAAGAACAGTGGAATTAGTACTTGGGTCATGAGTGAGGAAGAAAAAATAAAAATTTTCTTTTTTCAAATTTTGTTTAATTATTTCGTCTATAAAGGACACTGTTTTTTTTTTTCAAAAATTATTCTTTCAACTACAGGAAAGTCATTTCAGATGTAAGGAATAATTTTATTTGTTTTTTTTTTTAACAAAATCATTGATAGGAATAAATAAATAATATATGATATGTATTATTTCTTTTTTCATAGCAAAATTATTCATATAATGTGTCCTATATTTGTCCTATATTTTTTGCGGAAAATGTCCTATATGTGACAAGTCGGTCACTTCTACCCCGGATTCAAAATCAAGTCTCAGTAAAGTTAAATCACTAAACAATCGAGATTGCTTTGAAACAATTTCGAACGAAATAATCCATTCGCGATAGTTCGAATATCGAGCGACCGAAGAACTTTGGCTTTTGAAAGTTCGACTTTACCGCTAGTTTCTGTTCTCAACATTTTGGAAAAGAAAGCCTTCGAAATTTTCAGAATTATCTGGGTACTGTAAAAGCATTTATTTTCGCGAGGCTTCAGTTTTTGAGAGCCCGTGCTAATCATGAAGTTTAATGCTTCCTGAAATATTTCAACTGTAATATTCAATTTCATCAACTTTCGGCTCTGCTTATATAAAATTCGCGAAGTTTTCAGTCGGTGAAATCACCGATATCTTAATTTTTGGCAAACTTTGAATTTATTCACTAAAAGAAGTGTTGTTACGGTACCTAAGAAAATTAGATCGAATTAATTATTTTATACTGAAACAAATTTCCACAGAAACAAATTCGACTTGAAACATTTATGACAAAAACCAAATACCAAACTAAATGTATTTTTTTTTTTTTTTCAGAATGTGAATTTTAATGATATTCCAATAAATAGTATTGGATTTGTAAAAACATAAATTCTTAAGTTCTTGTAATGTTTCGTCTTCAGCAGAATTTTCTACTTCTTTCATGTTTTGTATAAACTCTTCTTGGCAAATCATTATTATCGTTTTATCAGAATTGTATAATGACAGAGTAGTTTCATTCTGCTATTCTAACTTAATTATTACAGCCGTTTCTTAAATTGCAGAAATCAGTCTCAAACAATATGTTTCATTGAAGAAGCGTTACATTTAAGCAATAGAACAAGAGAAACCATGATTGCTTTGCCGGTTGTTCTTTTTGCATTTGGAATCGAATGCGCTGAAATTACCAGAGGAGGTGAAAAAACATATTTTTACTTGCAAGTAGTTTTTCTGTTCTTTCATCAATCAGTTTTTGAATCAAACAAAATTGAGCTTAAAAAAAAAAAAAGTATCCAGATATGGAGACTAATTAACGTGAAATTTAATGCAAAGAGACCGCGACCTAATAAAAAAGTAGAGGTACAGTTATGTTTCGAGCTGTAGGACTTCGAGCTGTCGCTAATTGACTGTATATGTATAAATAAATACGTTTGATACAATACCTTTTTGACAAACGAAAGGAGCTTCCACTCCGCAGTGAATGTCGTTCCATTCCCCAATCTGTGGCGAAGCATACCACTGCATTTCTACGCAATCCTCCTAAATTGAAAATTCCCATACTTAAATCGAAGAAATTAAGGCATTGCATCAATTGGAAAACTTATTCGCAACCCCCACACTATTTTTTTAACATAGCTGCCGTCAACGAGGGCCGTGGTAGCCCGATCGGTAGAGTGTCGGATTCAGGGCCGGAGGGTCCTGAGTTCTAACCTCGATGGTCGAAGATCCACCGCCGTCATTAAAGGGAACTGGGCGACGTTAAATATGCTCGTGGTCCCAATGTCCTCCAAGTGAAACGATACCTCTAGGGGTGCTAGCACCAGGTAGCTATTAGCTCCTGGTCTAGTTCTAAATTCTCATTAACTGTTCGATCCGGTGATGGTGCTGCCATCTATCGGTATAAAAAATAATGGAGGCAAGGCACTTAGTATGCAGTCCTCGACATAAATACAGTTGTAGTCAGTTGTGAGTCGGAATCGAATCGAAGCTCCGTCATTTTCCAGGCATTTGTCATAGGGTAGTATGCAAGTTTTTGCATACCCTTTTTGTAGAATGTTGCTGCCTGTCAACAATTAGGTAACTTGATCTTCCAGCTTCTTCATCACCGCTGTTGTTTCGTTGACCACCAAGGAAAGACTTCAGATACCGAAACAAATGAAAGTCGCTAGAATCAAGGTCGGGGCTGTACGGAGAATGGCCAAAAGTCCCAACGACTCCAACCGTTGACTACATAGGTGGCAACATTCTACGAAGAGAGTATACAAAAACGTGTACCACGTTGTGACAAATAAGAGGGGGAATCACAAGATCTGTGTCGAAAAATAGTGTACGGGTGGTAGATTTTTGTGCAATAAATTTCTTTGCTGTACGTGTACTTGTTGAGCAATCACGAAATACTTACTGTCCCCACTTGACCAAACTTGATGTTTGCTCTGATTTTTCAGATTACCATGGCAATGGATGTTTTTGATATTTATTTAGAGAGTGAAATTTTCGTTGTCCTTGTAGCAATCATCTACGCTTTGATTTTATTCATTTTTTTTTCAAGACTTAACTCAAGCAGACTTCACATTGGAAATTTTTTTTTTATTGTTTAAAATTACGTTTTTTCAGGAAAAAACACCAATATAGATGATATTAAACTGTAAAACGTCATCTAAATGCAAAATTTCCAGATTTCTAATTACAATCATTTAAGATTCATAAGAAATAAACGTACACAACGTTAAACGCTGTAAATAATCTTTATAATAAATGTACTGGTGAATATTGGCCATAAAATCTTTTATCTTTATAAATAACTAGCATTCCCGTACTCGACATTGCTCGGGTAATGGAATTAGAAGAGGTTAACAGTGCTTGGTGCACCTAGTTTCGAAAATCCCCTATAATAATTACTTATTACCTATAACTTTTTCTAATTTGGGGAGGATCCCGGGGTCCCTGGACTCCTTATATCTATGCCCTTGTCCTTAACCGATCTTTAACTGTTACTAACGATCCTTTAAAAGTATTGATTATCTTTGCAAACACAGGCCATCCACATTTTATTGTTATACCTATGTTTAAGCAAGAACTTCTTTGCATACAACATTTTTAGTTTTTTTTTCTGGTGCTAAAATTATTAAGCTGCTTGATGAACTAACTTCGGAGCAAGCTACATAACATTGGCCGTGTGAAAAAAAGTCTTCTCTTAAATCGATCCCTGCTACTTTTAATGTCTGTCCTTGTGACTTATTAATGGTTATTGCAAAGCAAACTTTAACAGGAAACTGCACTCTTCTAAATTCAAAAGGATAGTCCGCCTGTGATGATGTTCTTAAAAACTTTGTTTCTAGTTTTGAAAAAACGAAAGCAAAAGACAGAAACATTATGATTTGACTTGAGAAAAGCCTCGAAGAATCACGTGAGAAACAAAAACAATATCAAATTTATAGTTCGCTACGACCAAAAGTTGAGATGAAGTACTGAATAATGATTTGAATGGAGGAAAGCCTTCGAAAATAAGGGATTTGAATTTCAATGACAGGTTTTAATTTCGCAGAAATTAAGGGGTTTTAATTAATTTCTCCCGAACTAATTGAGATTTCGAAAAATCCTTTCTTAGTGGTTACTTTCGTAATCATGTAGACATGTCTGCCAAATTTCAAGTCTGAAGCTTCAGCGGTTTCGGCTGTGCGTTGATATATATATATATATATATATATATATATATATATATATGTTATCTCAGGACATTGATTTTTATATATTAAGATAATCTTAATCATCTTTTTTTTTATGGATATGCCTCCCATGACCTATTCTTTAAAATCATCAGCCATAATACGATGGTAGCAAATTTCTTGGTCATCTCCATTCCACTCCCTTTGAAGAAACAGAAAACCCAACGAGTTGGGCCCCATCTTAATTTGCGTTTGCAAAAAACATAATTTGAATTCAAGACGTCAAAATTCAAATGAATGTTGGATGATGGATGTTATTTCTTTCTTTTTTTTTTTTTTTTTTTTGTTATTTCGTTTCAAAACGTAATTTGCTTTCCGAACGTCATGTATAATTGTACGACCCTAACTAAATTAATTGTCAAAGCTAGAACTAGCTTTATGCAACTCGAATATACAGGTAAAACTAGAATAGGGAAGTTGCAACCTATTAAATGTTCATATTTTGACTATTGGATATTGTTAATTGACCCTCAAAACTAAAAAATTCACTATCGCCGAATTTTAAAACACCGTGATTGATTTTTAATGAATTTTTAAAAATTCACGCGCAAAAGTGCGCGCTTCTGAAACGTCACGAGCTTACGTCACAGGGCACTAATGGGCAGCCTTCCGCGCAAGATCCCTTGTTTTCGCTGGGGACATTTTGAGCGCGCTGAAATTTTTATTTTTTAAAAATTCAATAATCCTTTTGAACACACTATGGAGGCCGGATTCGCTAAAGCACAATCTAAATAATCTTCCTCAAGTAACAGCAATGATGATATTCGAATATTTCCGAGAGGATGAGAGGTTTCATATTCCTGAAACGCGAGGAGTTAAATGCGAGGAGGAAGCCTTACGTTTCGTCTTCGTAGCCAACTGTACGTCCTTCGGCTTTTCACGCTGCGGAAGAGCGCATGACGTCACTTCCTGTGCCATCTGACATCACAATCGCTTGCACTTTAAAAATTAATTAAAAAAAAAAACTACTTATTGTATCGCAAAAATCTTTTCACCTATGATGTTTATACATGTTACTCTATCATATAAAAATAAAATTGAAAAATCGAAAACTTCCCTATTGTGATTTCACTGGCTATTTTTATCGGGGGAGTAACTTGTATTGGGAAACCTCGGGTCAGTTTAATTTTTTTTCTTGGGGTAAAAAGTGCTGCAGTAGCGTAAGTATACTAAAATGAGTTCCAAATGATGCAGTGTTATAAGAAACTCCACTGAAATATGTTCCGAATTTGCTCCGTTATTGAAAAAGTGTACCGAGTGCGTTCTGTTCAGGATATTTAATTAATTGATAGAGATCGGAAGCACATTTGAGTACAAAGTATACACTTTACTTTATAAGTACCATGAATTTTGCGGTAGAATGTGGAACTGTTTTTTGTATTTAAAACTATTAAATAGTGATATGCATGGTAACGGTGACTAACATGCTTTGTGAAAAATGGCTCCGTAATTTTTTTGCCCAATTGGATGGATCGTGTGTTTCTGTGTGTTTCGTTAGAGATGGAAAGCTACAACTATTTTCCCAAATTTCACTAATTTGTTATTAAAATCATTTTTTTTTTTTTTTTTTTTTTTGGATAATTTAGTACATTATCACATTTACGGCTACAATGGAGTACAAAAACAATTTTCTTTAATTTTGCAGATACAGTTCTAAAATTTTTATGAGTTATAGATCCTTATAAGGAGAAGTAATATGTGAAGTTTTGTTGAAAAATTGTGAGTTATTTTTAAAATACAGTGGATGCTGTATTTTTTAACCGTAAATATTTGAACAACAAAAAACACTCCTTGCGGACCAATTTTATTTTTATCTCAATTTTTTTTTCTAGATGCATATTTCATATTTAGAAAAAACTTGGGGAGTAAAATTTCATTAACCACATTATTTTATTTAAAATGTGTCAAAAACTGAGTTTTTGTTAAAATTTTGAATTTTTTTGAAAAAATGTTGATAAAAATTAGGATTTAAGCTTGATTTAAAAAAAAAAGAAATGAACATTTTGAACATTTTCTAACTAGTTTTCTTTTTTTTTTTTTTTTTTTTTTTGTATCTCGTGATCAGTCTGAAAAAAACTCTAAGTAATTAAACAAATCCTATTGCGCAAGGAGCATTTGAAAGACACACGTGAATTGAAATTTTACGATTTTGAGATATTTGCATTTAATCTTCCCGTTCGCCACCTGCGGTGGCAATGGTGGCATCGAGCAACCGCAGGTGGTTAACTGGGATTGGCGAGTACAGCGAGCAGGAAGTGGATACCCCAAGTGAATAAATTAACATTTGAAATGAGAATATTAAACTATCTTCAAGTTAAATGTTCTAGAATGTTTAGTAAAACAACTGCAAATTAATTACGTGAGCTCACAAAAACACCTTCCTTCCGACAATAACTATTCCCTTACTATAAATTAACAATGATATTAGCTATGTGATGGTACCAGTAGCGGGATTTTAATTCTTTTCTATTTAGAGATGTTCAAGTGAGCGGGATTTACACACTGAGTATTATTACCCTATCTCTACATAGTATAAAATGAAGTCCCCAAAAAGCGTCTGTGTGTTTGAACTCGCAAAACTCGAAAACTACCCGGCCGATTGCGCTGAAATTTTCAGTTTGTTCCTTTAAGTTCCGAAAAGATTTGCAGACCAGTTCGAATAAAATTCGATGAATAGTTCTTTTTTAATTCCAATTTACGTCCAATTTTCACATAAATTCTGAAATATGGGGGTGAAAAATGACTTGCACATATTAATATTACATATTGTTAGAAAGGGTACGATTTTCCGCGTTCTACGCAATTAGTTTCAATGCTCTAAATTTATTAAGGCAGGAGTTATTTGCTTTTTTAGCTCGAATTTTTTTAGGCTTAGCTGAAATTTAGGCAATACTTTTTTCTTTAAATATATCAATGAAAAGTGAAGGAATTGTCCCACGGCTTTCTTTTTGAAGCCATTGGAAAAAGCGACCTTTTTTACTCCAGATCTAACTCGGCCTATGGTCGAAAAAATAATCTTTTATCTCGATAGGAAAAAAAGTTACAAGCCTTTTTAAATCAAGTTTAAGAAATCTCGATTCCATTCAAATTGTGAACCATTTTCTTTCGCATTTTAATTCCTTAAACTTATTTTATTTTGTGTTTCCATGGTTACGCATTTTAAGTCCATCTTTCTGGATTTAATTTCTTAAAAGTATTTTAATATCTGTCGTCATTGTTTCTAATTGAAATCATGATATTTTTTATTTATTTATTTTTTACGCCTGATTGTTGAATATACGTCACTTGACACAAATTTTATTTTCAAGGTAGTCCTGGCAAAGCCGGGTAACGCAGCTAGTTTTAATCTAATTTAAAATTAAAATCCAACCGTGGAGATGCACCTGCTATATGTTCAATGAAGTAGAGATGAATTTAAAGAGTAATCTTACATCATTTCCGTGTTTATCATGCGATGGTTCGTCTCGTGCCCAGTTCGTGTAATTGACTGGACTGCCGTCTTCCCAGTAGAATTTGCCCTCGGAACGGATGTCGGACAGACCAATCCAGGCACCTCTCTCGGCTTTCAGAATGAGAAACACACTCACAAAATCTGAGAAAGAAAGAAAAAACAAAATTAATTTGAATTTTTGATATCTTAAATTCAAATGAAGTATTTCGCAATCACGAGTGCGTGTATGTAGGCGTGTGTGTTTGTGTGTGGGGGGTATGTATGTTTGTGTGTAGGGGGTATGTGTATGTGTGTGTGTGTGCTGGCATAAGTGTGTGGGTAGTTGTGTGTATGAATGTGTGTGTAGGCATATGTGTTTGTGTCTGTGTGCAGGCATGAATGTGCGGGTAGTTGTGTGTATGTGTGGGTGTCTGTATGTATGCGTGTGTGTATGTGTTTGTGTATGTGTGTTTGTGTACGTGTGGGTGTCTGTATGTATGCGTGTGTGTAAGTGTTTATGTGTGTGTATGTGTTTGTGTGTGTATGTGTGTATGTGTTTGTGTGTGTGTGTATGTGTGCGTGTGTGTGTTTGTGTAGTTGTGTATGTATGCGCGTGTGTGTGGGACATGGACGCAACCTGGAGACGGTTTTCGCTATAGGAGCAGCATCGTGAGGAGCCGGTCGACGGTGATGATGCGGAGGGTGGCGAGGGAAAATAAAATGATAGGACGCCAAAAAAAGTCAAGTGAGAACAATAAGCAATCGTGATTGCTCAAAAAAAAAAGTCTTTTTTACTTAATCATTGAATGTTTCACATCGCGATTCACTAGTTCAGCGAAAGGGGGTTATTTTCTTTGCAATGACACAGCACTGGCGGAGAAAACACTTTTACGGTAATTATTTATTTTTATTAAAAATTGTCATACCAATGTTTAAACAGAATACAAATTTAAGTTTAGTAGATCCTCCTTTATCTGGACTAACTGTGTCTTAAGGCAAGACGGAGAATGGAAAAAGATAGATAATGTGGGTGATACGGATAACTAGCTAAACATATACTTAAATAAGCAGACGTACGTCTTATAACAAAAGAAAGAAAGAAAACTTTCAAAAGAAGGACAACCTGTCATTCTTCTGAAAGGGCGATAAGTTCTAATCTCCTCTTCTGCACGGCCCGTTAAAATTTTTCGTTATAATATCTCTTTGAGTTTGGTAGCAAGTGTTTCAAATTTTTTGCAGTGGAATAATTTTTTAATGGAGATTATTTCCTGAAACAAAAGTTAGGGGACCTAGGGTCCGCATAAGAAGTTAGATTTCGAATTTTTTTACTATTTTTCGTTTTTGCTTCAAACTTTCAATATCTTAACTCTACAACTTATTTTGACCAGTTTTTCAATAGGAAGTATCCATCTGGAACTAACGGTTGCAAAATTAGAGATCTTGCAGTTAAAATGGAGACACACTGTATATAAAAATTTTCAAGTAGGTAGAATACCTAAAAGTTAGTGCTGGGCGATGTAGGAATTTCTACATTGTGATGTATTGCCAACCTTACATCGCGATGTAATTTTTTTTTATTTTTTAAATTGAACTTGCTTGTTTAAGTTTTACAAAATATATACAACTGATAAAAATTATATAACAGATACGAAATAACAGATTTCAGCACCAGAAAGAAATTCATGATGTTATAAAGCAGTGCTAAAAGCTCAAGTTAGTGAAAAATATGGAAGACATGTTTTGAGATTGCAACTGAACTTGTTTATTCAATTTCAAAAAGATGTAAGTTAATGGATGCGAAATCATGCATTCCATTCAAAAATTCACATATCCTTGCATTTAGTCAAAATTAAATCCCACCAAAAACATTCTGTAAAAAACTAGCCAAGTCTCGATGGAGCTGCTTGTTTATCTCTAAAAAGTAATGAAATCTAGACAAAGTCATGACAAGTCTAAGGTTCCTTACTGCGATTTCTTTATTATTATAGTTAATAGTTGTGTGACTTGGCCGTTAAACATTCTTTATACGTTCGTGGGTACAAGTCAATTTTGTTTACACGTTTTCCAAGTGGCAATTTTCCACCGTCAATGGGTAGCGGTTCTGGCGACAGATTGGTGCAATGGTGTCATGGAGCACCTGGTTTTGTACCCTTTAACGGCCAAGTCACACAACATTAACTATAATAATAAAGAAATCGCAGCAAGGAACCTTAGACTTGTCATGACTTTGTCTAGATTTCATTACTTTTTAGAGATAAACAAGCAGCTCCATCGAGACTTGGCTAGTTTTTTACAGAATGTTTTTGGTGGGATTTCACTTCTTTTTGTAGAGACATTTAATTTGTGTAATGTTCGAGTAGACTAAAGTTATGCTAGATTAAATTAGAAGATGTGTCCCACTACGCTGGACTTTTGCAGTGACAGTCGATTTTTTGATGTACCAATAGTATAACGGGGCATTACCATATCTCTAATACAGCTGAGGGTTCTTCATTAAATACTTCAGACTTTCAATTTTTCACATCAAATGAAGCGGTCCACCAAGTTGAATATTTTTTGTAAAGGCTGAATATCGATCTCTAATTGTTTGGTTGGGCTCTTATGTTTTCTAATCAGGGTCACTCCAGATCTTCGATTAGCCTAGTTTTTATAGTTTTCCCTTTATGTAGTCATCAAACCCTAACTCTGTACCAAATTTCACCTCTCTGAGTTTATGGGAAGTACTAGTTCTATTTTGATGATCATGAGTGAGTGAGTGAGTTAGTGAGTGAGTGTCATAAATGCGAAACTTTGCTTTCGCTTAACTTTGGAACTGAATGACCTACAGACTTGAAATTTCGGATTTTAAGTATGTGATTATAGTTTACTGGATGGCGAAAATTTCTGCGTTCTAGTCTCATCAGAAGGTTCTCAAATAAGAGCCTGAAAATGCGGCGAAATGGTTCCAGTAAAGGATGGTACGGCAGTGTTTGCTTCGCGCTCGACTTGGCGGGGGGGGGGGCACTGCTGTGCCCCCAGATTATTTCCAGAACGGCGAGTCCTGTAGAGTTTAAACTTATTTTATTCCATTTTGCACACTAAAAGCAATAATGCGTATGGAAATGACCATTGGAACGCTTTTTTAAGTTTTTCTTTCTTACAGGGTTGGCAAAAACCCGGGTTTTTTTTTAAAAAGCCCATGGACCCAGGGTTTTTTTAAATAAAACCCAAAAAACCCCAACTAAAGCTGGGTTTTTTTAAAAGAAATGTGGATTTTTTTTGTCTTTTTTTAGGGAAAATGTGGGGTGCTTGTAGCATATTGTAGCATAAGTATATGGACAAAGCACAAAAATTGTCTTGGGGGTAAAAAAAGCTGGAAAATTCAGCGTTTTCTGAAGAAAAGTGAAAAAGACAACGGAACCCAAGAATGGTGAAGTTTCAGATTTTTTGGTTTCCATGATTACCAACAGTTAGGGCAAAGTTACTTCTCGAGTGATAAAATCTATTGTTCGTTTCTTCGTTTTTAATTACTACATTTTTTTCTGCATTTTACTTTATTGTATTTCATTTAGTCACGCAAAACTACTATAGAACCTCAAGTAGTTTAAATCCCTTTTTACTGAACTCCAGCTTAATCAAGACATTTCTTTGAATTTTATGTTGCCTGTTTTTCTATTTCTGTGTACATAGTAAGAAATATTAAACTTTATCGTAAGATAATGAAAATACTGTACATCCTATTCTGTTTTCTGTCCGACCGTTTGTAAAACCTGTTAATTTCTAAAAAATATACCTTGTTTATTCGAGATTTGTGACATGTTGGTTTGCAGAAAATAATTCACATGAAAGTCTTTTAGCTAGAGTAGTTTCCTCTGTACAATCTACAAATATTGGGAAAATCAGACGTGACATGACTTAGTCAAGATAATTTGAGTTATTTATTGACCAGTTAAAGAAAAAAGTTAAATACAGTGGCTCCCAAAAGTCTTCGTACACCTACGACTTTCAACGAAATAGGCCCCAATCAATTGGTTAGAATTAATATTTCGGAATAGGTATTTAATTATAAGATCTATGATCAATTTTTAACAAAACTACATGAAAAGTTTTTAAAAAATATTAAAACTTAATTTTTTAAAAATCAAAAACCAAAAAGTGCCGGAAATTTTATCTCACAAAAGTCTTCGTACACTTTATAAAATGTCTATATATTATTGAATAATCTAACTTTTGATTAAGTTATTAATTAGTAGAATATCATACAGTATTCATAACACCTTTTAAACGTCTGGGAATAGATTTCATTCTTTTTCTTTCTTTCTTTTTTTTTTTTTTGCGTAATTTCTGAGTAAGTGTTCTACTACACTTCTAGTCTTACTGTTTCTAGCTCTATTTTCGTTTTAAAGCCCTATTTTCGTAATCTAGCCTCCAGATATCTCTAAATACGTTACATTAAGTTACAATCTAGAGATTGAGGCGGTATTTTCTAAACTTTTGGACAATTTTCGAGGCTCTAGACGCAAACGTTGAAAACCGTGTGCTTCTTATCGTTATCTTGATAAAAAACAAAGTTGTTTCCAATAACCAAATTTTTGGCTAAGAGTTCAAAATTGATTTTTAAAACATTTAAAGGGACAGCATGATTCATTATTCCATCAAAAAATTACAAACTACCAAGTCCTGATGCTGATATGCACCCTCACACTAAAACATCTCCACCGTCCTGATTAACTGATCCAAATAAGTTCTTAAGATTAAATGCCTAATTTTTTCTTCTACTTACAGTTATACAACAATTAAACCGAAAATGTTGAATTAATTTTTATCTAAGTAAGACGTGATTCTAAAACGTTTTTAGCTTATTTATAATTAATTTTGCGACGAAAAGCGTAAGCTTTCTGTTTTTCGCACGATTAAGAAAATTTCTGCGGGAAGAGGTCCCATTTAAGCCAGCTAATCAGAGAACTTTGCGAACAATTTTAGGTGAAAATTAAATGTAATATGTTTCATTTAACTCTGCAGAAACGTTTACACCACTCAAATGTGTATTTTTCATAAATTTTTTAACTTTAAATCTCCAATCACGTTTTGTCAACTTTGCCGGTTGACCTTTTCTTACCTTGTTTTCGGTCCGATTCCTTTCTTTAAAGCATTTTATCAAGCACTTTACTATACAAACAAATAAATTAACTAGTTTAGAGGCATTTCAAACCAATTTACCACTACTGTGGGGAAAAAAATTCAAATTTTGAATGGTGTTTGCGGTTTTTTACGAATACCAGCCATTTTACACTAATAAGCACAATATTAAGGAATAAATAAACAAAAAATTAAAGCCAAATGACTTAAAAGGGTCAACACAATGCAAAACTATTAATAAAACGGCATATGATAATTTTAATCATGAATTTATTCGAAAATATTTGAGTGTACGATGACTTTTGTGGCGTATTATTTCTCTGTATCTTCGTTTTCTGACCAATTTCAAAAAGAAGATCCGTCAATATTTTGAAAAAACCAATAGGTTGTATTTAAAATGATATAGGAATGATGTGAAAAAATATTGGACTTCATATTCGAACTCAGTTTCGAGTTATTTTGGTTTTACTAAAAAATTTCAAAGTGTACAAACACTTTTGGGAGCCACTGTATATTTATTTAAAATCTTTGAAGCATTTTGTTAATGACGTTAAGAGTTAAGAAATACTATTTAAGTTCAAAATTCATTTTTTATGTCCATTGTCTGTGGTAAGAACAAATAAAAAAGAAGTTTAAATTGTGAAAGTATTTAAATTAATTAATTTTTTAAAAAACGTCTACAAAAATTTAAAAAAACCCAAAAGTGGGCTAAATAATGTTTTTTTTAAATGGGTTTTTTCAAAAAAACCCATTGGGTCCAACCCAGTTGGGTCCAATCCGGCCAACCCTGCTTTCTTATTCTTTCAGTTCACTACGGCTACTACGATCGTCGTTCCGTACAAAGCATATTTTTAAGAAATGCAATTTCTTGTAGGAATACATTAGGATGAAGAGGTTGAACTATTTTAAATTGCAGCAAACGTTGAAGAATATAATGTTAGAATTTTCAGAAGGCATATTTATAGTAGCATAATTTACTTTGACTAATAAAAGAGACTTATAAGTAAATACTTTACAAAAGAGGTTAAAGTATGATATGTTGGATATAAGAATCTATTTCTTATGATTTGAATAAAGAAAAATTTAAGACGTACCTAGTATTTCCTTGCTAGTGATTGCCGCCAGGGTTCCGCCGACGTCGTTACAATGTTTTAGTCCATTTCCATAATGGAGGCTTAGAATCTTCTTGTTGCCTCCTAGCTTATAGCATTTGTTACCTATCAAAGAACAACTTTACAACGTTTAGTAAGGTAAGTGTGCGAATTAGGGCAAATCTCATGTTCATGAATTAGCATACCACTTATTACTCATTCAGTGTGCTTTAAGTTTTTCATATTCATCACAAAACTCATAAAAATTAAGAAAAAAAAATCCATGTGAAAATTTGTTTCAATTATATTTTTCATCAGTTTTGACAAATAAATGCGATTTGGTCTTATTAGGAGCACGGATCCTCAATAAAACTAACTCTAAAAGTGTCAAAATAAAAACAAATTGAAAAATTCTTTATTTTTGTAATAAAAACATGTTAAAACGCACTTGATAAATACAAAAAATCATCAAAAATTCCATATTCATTTCAAAGGAAAATAGAAAGATCAATCGTCACATTCGGGGCTCTGGTTAGTCGTTATTTCTGTTTTTTTGGTCACTCCTGTACAAAGTTTGAGCACATATGTGCAGCATATGCAGCGCCGAATCATGTACTCCATCCAACCCTTCGGTGCCTTAATAAGGACACCGGAGTTCTAATGAGGACAATAATGGCCTTTTTGGGCTCAGTAAATTTTTTAATTCCTTTTACAAAAAAGGAAGTATTGTATTCGAGAGAAAAAAATTTCACTCAAAACTCGATCTTAATTTCCATTTTGCTCACCGCCGAATGAATGTTGAGTTTTTTTTTTCTACCCGACCACACGTGCATATATACCTAAGAACGTATAGACGCCCAAAATATCCATTTTAACGTTTCCCGAGTTAATTACAACAAGTTTTCTCGTGACGTCTGTATGTATGTGCGTATGTATGTCGCATAACTCAAGAACGGTATGTTCTAGAAAGTTGAAATTTGGTACGTAGACTCCTAGTGGGATCTAGTTGTGCACCTCCCCTTTGGTTGCATTCAGGTGTTAAAGAAAATGCTAAGGTAACTATCTAAAAACATAAATTAACTTTATTTGGATTCTACACACGAAAAGGGCTTCCAAATTGCCCTTGCTATTCGAACTGCCACGAGACGACCACCATCAACAAAAATCAAGCTATCGAATGCCACGAATCCACGATACATTAACAGAAAGACAGCTAACTAAATTGAACCGGCAGGTGCGAAATTTGCATATCGAAAAGCGCCCTCTTGCGCACAGGTATACTTTAGGATTTTATGGAGATTTTCCACAGCTGTTTCTAAAGGGGTCTATTGCACCTTTTGACAGGGAAATCATTGTTAATTTCGATGCAAACTCAAGTGGTGTTATAATTTGGCGGACACTTTGCAATATATCGCCAAGCTTTTGTCGCCAAGTTTTGTCGCCAACTTGGTGAAAAATTTGGCGATTTTTTTTCTTAAATCTGGTTTTTATTTGGCCACTGTTGGTGATATTTAGAGAGGTAACTATTGAATCACGCTAAAATTGCAATAATGGAGAAATAACATTAAACTGGTGTAAAAGGAAGTCATGTGATGCACAGATCCGCTCGTTTTTAATGTTTTCAAATCACAGGAAAAATGACGGTACACTGGTTTGTGGTTCATAGAATTGATGTATTTTCAACCAACTCCAAAAAGAATGAAGGTATCAATTCATCTTTCTTAATAATGAAGCTGAAAGTCTCTGTCTCTGGATGTCGGGATGCCTGGATGTCTAGCGCATAGTGCCTAGACCGTTCGACCGATTTACATGAAATTTGGCACAGAATTAGTACGTAGCATAGGGGTGAGCACCTAGAAGCGAATTTTCGAAAATTGGATTTTGTTCTTTTTCTATTCCAATTTTAAGAGCATTTTACCAAGCAAATTATCTTAACGTGGACGAGTAAATTACCAAATTATCATACCGCGGAACCGTATCATGGGCGAGCAAATGAATCTAGGAAATTGGCGAGAAATTCATCATCCATTATTTGTGAACATACCGGCGAATCAAATGATCTTATAATTTTCTACTACGGGCAAAGCCGTGCAGGTACCGCTAGGCTAGTATAAATGTTTCTTTTTTGTTTGTCAGTTCATAACGCTGCACTGGGTGAACCGTTTTAGGTGAATCCTTTTTTTTTTGTATTTGGGGGGGGGGGGGAATTGGGATAATCTAGGTTAAGTCTCATACCTTCGTTTCACCATAATTATTCTTTAAAAAATGGTTATGAGTAAAAAACAATAAATTGAATGTAATTTCCCTGTTAAATTATTAGGTGTGAAACTCTAGATGATTAGGTGTTAAATGATTAGGTAGAAAAATTGGTTTTGTTTTAACAGTTATAGTAATTAGAATGAGAGTTCTGAATGAAAGTTTCTTTAAAATTCTCAACCATAAAATTCATTTACGTTATTTGTTTTAGTTGCAGTTTTGTTTGAAAAAAAAAATTTGAAAACAAAATAAGGAAAAAAAAAAGACTTAAAATCTGCAGCTGGAAATTGCTTTAAAAGTAAAAAATAATTTTGTTCTTTGAAGACCATCGATACTAATTAAACATGATTTTTGAACTATTCTCAAAAGTGATAAGTAAAATGATGTGCAATCATAATTTGCTTATATTTTTATGTTCAGATGTGTTATCAATGTAATGCATGTGAATACTATTGAAGAACTAATGTCCAGTAATATACAGGGTAATTATGAGTAAAGTTCCACTTTTAAAACGCTGTAAAAATAAAACCACTGGTCAGAATGACGTCAAACTTCAACGGAATATTATCGAAGAAGGGGGGAACTTGATGGCAGAAGAATAAAAAAATAGTTTAAAAGACTAAAAAAAACACGCTTTTGTAGCAAAATGAACTAAAAAGTGAAAAATAATCTTTGGATGATAATAGTTGATAAATCACTTAATTTTAATGTAATACAAAAAAGCGTGGGGTGCTGTCTATTTACATTTTTGCTTGGACAGCAACTGGAAGAAATTAAAGACAACTGATAAGAAGCCCCCCACGCTTTTTTGTATTACATTAAAATTAAGTGATTGGTCAACTACTATCATCCAAAGATTATTTTTCACTTTTTAGTTCATTTTGCTACAAAAGCGTGATTTTTTAGTTTTTTAAACTATTATTTTATTTTTCTGTTTTTTGGTCTTATGTTGGAGAATTTTCAGGCGACGAAATTATTTATAAAACTAGTGCGAGGTAATATCTTAAAGTTAAGACAAGGACACCCCGATGGGAAGCTACTGTGAGAAATCGATGTATGTTTGCGGAAATCATATTTATATTACTTTGAAAATTTGAGATGCATTTGAATAAAAGTTTTGTTCAACAATGGTCTGATCTGCAATGAATTTCCAATTGAAGGCTCACCTAAATTTTGGCATGAAATTATTTAAAAACAATTATATTTCATGTTCTAATTACCTTGGAACATTGGAACAAATTTTGTCTGATGCAGAAAAATTAGAGGTTTTTGTAGATATTTTTAAATAATTTTTGCGAGCATTTTTTAATGTATTTTTAAAAAAATTTCCTATTTCACATTGTTGGATTTATGCCAAGATATTGATTAAAATTGGAGGAAACTAACAATTAAGAGTTAATTAATTAATTTGATTATAGAATATTGCATTGTCATCGGGTCTGAAGTCGCGTGCCAAATTTCAAAAGAATCCGATCGCAGGAAGTGGGCGAAATTTGAGCTGTAAGATTCCATTACAAGATACATACATACATACATACATACAGGTGAAGCTAATAAAAGCGTGATAAAAATAAATAGTTGGAATTTTTAGCAATAGATGGCGCTGTAAGCATCATAATTTAATAGTGGACGACTATAAATAACAAATAAATCATAAAGTATTAACTAAGGTGTAAACTATACGTGAAAACACCGTACTACGCAGCGTGCACGAGGGTATTGGTGTGATACTGTTAGTTAAGTAAACCCATCCAACACGGAAAGGTCATATCACATCGGATGGGAAAAATCGATTTTTAATTCTCCTGAGGCCGAAAACCGAATAAAAAGCATTAGTAAAAATCAAATCGGTCTATAATTTTCGTGAGACTGGCGCAAAAGATGCTCAATATAATGTACCCCGTAATGTAACACTACTAAGTTATTTCGCAAAATATAAACGGAAACATTTGACTTACCAAAAGAATACCACCCTCTATCACAGGACATGATTTTCTCAAAAATGTTTTCTGGTTTAGGCCGTATTCCATTTTTCAAGGTAGCAATTGAACCTGAAAACAGCAATGAATGATAGATATAGTCTTAAAGTTCATATGCAACACCATTTATATACTCTTTCCACATCCTAAGAAAGGGTTAGGTAAGAAGAAAACGCATTAAGTAGCATTTTTGAAAGAAAAAAAGTGTTTCTGTCTAGTGGTTGTATGCCTTACGTTTAAGGATAAGTATAACTAAACTCTTTTAAATAAACATTTGCAAAGGAGAAACTAATTATAAATTAAATATAGCTATATTTAACTCAAAGTGGGAAACCAAAAATCAATAAAATGATGGTTGAAAATTGAAATATTTATTCACACTTTTCATTTTAATTTATTCTATTATTTTTTAACGATATTTAAAAGCAGTAGTTTCAGCATCTTTACTTGTTCTTCTTTGTTTATTTATTTCATATGTGCGAAAGTAAAATGGAATTTGCTTTTACCAAGCTTATATTAAGTTAGTTTTTTCGCTCTGAATTATTGTAAAAAAAAATTTTTTTTGCCTCCTACTTTTACTGCCATTCATTTTGTATTGTTTTTTTTCCATGTGTGCAAAAAGTAAGGTAAACACACCAGTAGTGGTCAGTGCTTCAGCAGTAGCTACTTCAAAGTTTATATTTGTAAAAAATAGGATTCCAGGTTTCCCAATGGATTTAAAAATGCATCAAACGTGCAGGAGGGTATTACCTCCTGTACGTTTGTATCCACTGGGAAACCTGGAATCCTATTTTTTAACCGACTTCAAAAAGGAAACGGTTATCAGTTCATACCGTATGTATGTTTTTTTTTGTTTGTCCACTCACAGCGTCTCACCCAGCGGACCGATTTTGATGATTCTTTTTTTAATGGATAGGGGATGGCTCAACTTAGGTCCCATTACTTTGTTTGGCCATATTTCTTCTTTAGAAAAAAAGTTATGGGCAAAGAACAATACATTTCATGCAATTTCCCCATTAAATCTTAATATATAAAAATCAATGTCCTGAGATTATATATATATATATATATATATATATATATATATATATATATATATATATATATATATATATATATCAACGCACAGCCGAAACCGCTGAAGCTTTAGACTTGAAATTTGGCAGGCATGTCCGCATGATTACAAAAGTAACCACTAAGAAAGGATTTTTCGAAATCTCAATTACTTCAGGAGAAATTAATTAAAACACCTTAATTTCTGCGAAATTAAAAACCTGTCATTGAAATTCAAATCCTTTATTTTCGAAGGCTTTCCTCCATTCAAATCATTATTCAGTACTTCATCTCAACTTTTGGTCGATAGCGAACTATAAATTTGATATTGTTTTTGTTTCTCACGTGATTCTTCGAGGCTTTTCTCAAGTCAAATCATAATGTTTCTGTCTTTTGCTTTTATTTTTTCAAAACTAGAAACGAAGTTTTTAAGAACATCATCACAGGCGGACTATCCTTTTGAATTTAGAAGAGTGCAGTTTCCTGTTAAAGTTTGCTTTGCAATAACCATTAATAAGTCACAAGGACAGACATTAAAAGTAGCAGGGATCGATTTAAGAGAAGACTTTTTTTCACACGACCAATGTTATGTAGCTTGCTCCAAAGCCAGTTCATCAAGCAGTTTAATAATTTTAGCACGAGAAACAAAAAACTAAAAATGTTGTATACAAAGAAGTTCTAGCTTAAACATAGGTATAACAATAAAATGTGGATGACCTGTGTTTGCAAAGATAATCAATACTTTAAAAGGATCGTTAATAACAGTTAAAGATCGGTTAAGGACAAGGGCATATATATATATAAGGAGTCCAGGGTCCCCGGGATCCTTCCCAAATTAGAAAAAGTTATAGGTAACAAGTAATTATTATAGGGGATTTTCGAAACTAGGTGCACCAAGCACTGTTAACCCCTGCTAATTCCATTACCCGAGCAATGCCGGGTACGGGAATGCTAGTATATATATATATATATATATATATATATATATATATATATATATATATATATATATATATATATATATATATATATATATATATATATATATATATATATATATATATATATATATATATATACATATATATATATATATCAACGCACAGCCGAAACCGCTGAAGCTTCAGACTTGAAATTTGGCAGGCATGTTCGCTTGATTACGAAAGTAACCACTAAGAAAGGATTTTTTGGAATCTCAATTAGTTCGGGAGAAATTAATTAAAACCTCTTAATTTCTGCGAAATTAAGACCTGTCATTGAAATTCAAATCCCTTATTTTCGAAGGCTTTCCTCCATTCAAATCATTATTCAGTACTTCATCTCAACTTTTGGTCGATAGCGAACTATAAATTTGACATTGTTTTTGTTTCTCACGTGATTCTTCGAGGCTTTTCTCAGGTCAAATCATAATGTTTCTGTCTTTTGCTTTTATTTTTTCAAAACTAGAAACGAAGTTTTTAAGAACATCATCACAGGCGAACTATCCTTTTGAAGTTAGAAAAGTGCAGTTTCCTGTTAAAAGTTTGCTTTGCAATAACCATTAATAGGTCACAAGGACAGACATTAAAAGTAGCAGGGATCGTTATAATTAAACTAACACACAAATGAATTCCAGGGACAACGATAATTTTTTTGTGTCAATCGCTTAAAGTTTTAGGCTTATTTTTAGTTTTTTTCAAATATAAACCTTGAAGTGACTACTGCTGAAGCACTCTGAAGCACTGGCCTTTTACCGGTGTGTTTACCTTATATTATATTTTTCTACCCATTATTAAGCAAATGCATTTATATTTAGTGTTTCTAAAAAAAAAAAAAAAATGCTGAATTATAAACCTATATTACGAAATTTATAATATTACTAAATTAGATATTAAAAATTGTTTATAAATAGAAAATAATTTTATTAAAATATAAGAAGAAAAAGTAACAAAAGCAGAAAGTGAAATTTGTTCCAATTAAGCAACGCATAACATGCATGTCAGTGCATTTTAAAAAGCAGAAATTTGAGGCAGGGGTGCTCACGAGGGGCGGGGAGGGGGAGGAGAGTCCATGCCACAGACTGCGGCGGTGAAATTTTTTGGTAGGTAAACTTATGAGGGCTTTTGATATCACGTGTGGGGGGGGGGGGAGGGAGCGTCCATGGTACAGACTGCGGCAGTGAACTTTTTAGGTAGGTAAATTTATGGAGCTTTTGATATCATGTGTCTGGGGGGGAGGGGGGGGGGGCGTCCATGGTACAGACTGCGGCAGTGAAATTTTTAGGTAGGTAAATTTATGGAGCTTTTGATATCATGTGTCTGGGGGGGAGGGGGGGCGTCCATGGTACAGACTGCGGCAGTGAAATTTTTAGGTAGGTAAATTTATGGGGCTTTTGATATCATGTGTGTGTGGGGGGGGGGGTAGTTACTTCAGACCAAATTATTGATTTTCCCTACAATTCTGTCCGGGTTTACATTTTTAAAAATTAATTTTTGAAAAAAATCGCATTTTTCATTTCAAACAGTGTGTATTTCACAATGATTTTCGGCCTAAAAAAGCCTTTTATGTTATACATTTCATTCAACTACTTCAAATACACATTGTTTCTGCACAATTTTCAGTTCTCCTTATGATTCGAACTACCGTTATACATAAATCACGATTTGGTTAAAACAGCTTTTCATCTCTTGAAAAATTCGCAAGTTCAAGCAAAACCTGCTTGAGCACTTCGATAAATCATGTCTCTAAATTTTTTTAAATATGTTTCGCATGTGCTCGTAATATTCGCAGCTAACTACTGATAGTTATTCTAACTTGAATGTTAATACTTCGCAAAATATAAAAACTAAATTATTATAACTATGCTTAAGTCCTTACCTAGATGAAAACCAATAACAAGACACCAAGTTATCCATGCCATTCTGTTTCATATTTTGCCAGCAGCGGATGTGACGTAATATAAAACAGGAAGATGCTACTTCAAAATTTCAGTGGAAAGTAAAGAACTTCCTTTTTTGAAACATTATTCACGTTATTTTACTTCAGTGCATGACAATAATAAGGCTGCAAATTAGGAGTGGGACTGATTTTGGGTTAAAGTAGTCGGAGTCGTGGAGCAGTGATGGGGCTGATTTTGGGCTAAAGTAGTCGGAGTCGTGGAGTCGGAATGGGGCTGATTTTGGGCTAAAGTCGTCGGAGTCGTATATTCGGAATGGGGCTGATTATGGGCTAAAGTAGTCTGAGTCGGCAGTCTAAAATTTAAAATTCCAAGAGTCGGAGTCGCTCATTTTTCCTCTAACTCCGCAGCCTTGTAATCACCTACTTAAACAGAAAGATTATTTATCATAATCTTCCGAGTAAAAAAGTTATGCTTTATTCCGAAACTGAGAAAAATACCTCAAAAGCTATTTGTGCATTTTATTACTTCCTTTTACATAGCAAAGGAAGTATTGTATTCGCGAAGAAAATTTCCCTCAAGGTTCGACCTAAACTTACCTTTTACTCATCCCCGAATGAATGTTGAGTGTTCTTTTTTGACCCCACTGCGCGTGCATATATGCCTAAGAACGTATGGACTCACGAAATACCCATTCTGACCATCCCCAAGGGAATCACCACGAGTTTTCTCCCCATGTCTGTATATGCGTATGCATGTACGTATGCACGTATGTATGTACGTATCTCGCATAACTCAAAACCAGTATGCCTTAGAAGGTTGATACTTGGTATGTAGACTCTTAATGAGGTCTAGTTCTGCACCTCTCCTTTTGATTGCATTCGGATATTCCAAAAGGGGTCTTTTACACCTTTCTGTTGGGAAAATCAGAGTTAATTTCAATGCAAACTCAAGTGATGTTATGATTCGGCGAAAATTTGGCTATAGCTAAGCTTTTGGTCGCTAAGTTTTTTTCGCCAGACAAATTTGGCGAAAAAGGATAATTAACGAATCTGGTTTCAATTTGTCGTTATAGTCGATAGTTAGAGAGTTAATCATTGAATCACGTTAAAACTGTCGATATCGGGAAAATTAATCTTTGTAAAACGCTTTTTTGCTTCAGTTTATGACAAACTAAGGAAGAAAATTTTAAAAGCGTTTCCATGTTTTTTTCAGCTATTCAAAAAACATGCATTATTTAATAGATGTAAAAGGAAGTCGTGATGTGTTCACATCAGATTTTATTAAAATAAAATCATATGGACAGTTCTCTAAAAAAAGATGTTATTTTGCCTTTTAAGCTATTTAATTGCACAATTTTTCACAAGGGGTGCAGTATTATATTTTTAGAAGACAATTTACGTATTTTTGTTGACAACATCTTTATTTATTTAAGAGGCATTTAGGATTAAATGTGTAAATTTGACAAAATTTATGAATGTAATCTTTATTTTCTTAGTTTTCCTTAGTTTTGGTTCATTAATCAATGTATTAATTACTACTTCATTAAATTTATAATATAAAATCTACATAAATATGCTAAAAATTTTAAGAATTTTTTAATAACACACATCAACGAATTTTTCAAATGATTTTCGATTAAACTTATGGAATTAAACAACCAGTCCATAGTTTAAAAAATTACTTTTAAAAAATAAAAATAATAATAAAATTAAAAAATATATATAATAAAAGAATAAATAAATTAAAATTAAATAAATAAATTAAATAAATAAAAAATAGAGCATACAAAATATTAGAAATAATGCGTTTGTATCATTTTATTCTAAGGTTATCTTCACCATACACACAACTTTTGCGCAGAATGGATATAATATTACACACATTTTGAGCAAAGGTTCACTTATTACAAAAATAAAAAAGAACAAAGTTTCTTAATAATGTTAAAAGTAACTTATTATGAGTAAGGATAGTAGTGACTGATGTGTCTTTTTTCTTTTTACACAGATAATTAAGGCACAATCAGGAAACTTCAGAATTTTCGAAACACAAAACTCTTATTTGCTAACTATGTTATGATGGCTGTTACTAAAACTGAAAGTCATTTGATCTGCTAGTTACATTTAGTGATCATGTAAGCCTCTTAAAACTGTAGGATGGTAATGACGCAAAATGCTGTAAACAAGTTTTAACAATGCAATTAACATATTAATGTATGCTATTGAACAAAAAAGAAACGTGATTTCAAATTAGGATGCTTGAAGCATTGCAAAAATCGATTTTAGAGATACATTTTAGTTTTATTGAAGTCTAAGTAGATCATTAAAGACCGAAATTCTGACTAGAGACTGGATTTTAATAACATTTTATTACCTGCATCAAGCCTCCTTATAAATAAGTATTATTTAGCACTGTTAAATGCCTGTTATCTTGTTCTTTGGAAGGTGAAAAATAAGTAAGAATGAAAAAGAAAAGGAGAACACTTTTGTAAGCTTGCCGTGAGCCTGGAACAAGAAATTGCATTTATCTAGAGATTTGCCCATAAACAGCAAAATATACGTTTTCAGTCAGTTTTTGTTTAGAACAGTTAAAGTTTGGGGATTGCCATTCGATTTTTAGTTTTATTTGCATAAGTTTACTTTTAACTTGGAGCAATGTCAAAAGGCAAACATGAGGAACCTGCACCTTTAAGATAGCATTCCACTTTGGATACGACAACAAACTAAAAACTATTTATTTGCATTTCAAAAATCTTATTCTCTGACGCGGTACAGTGCCCGCCGCTTATTTTAATCACATTCGTTCTCAGGACATTTGATTTTATGAAGCGGCAGATTTTATAAAACGGCATACCTACATTTAAAAAATTGAAAGGTTTTGAAGTTTAAATACTTAAAAAAAAATGAATTACGTCATTTATTTTTGTTTGAAGTATTTCAAAATACAGTTGTCATTTTTAACTAACCATGAGGTGTTTTTTTTTTTTTTTGTTATTTTTTTACACACGGGTCTTAAAATATTGGCGTATTGCAGTTTGGTTAACAGAATTTGAGAGTAAGGGTTCAATATCGTTTAAGATTTTACAAAATGCATTGTACCTTTCAACGTTATATTTTTCTCTTTGCTCTAAAGTGCATAGTATAACGTAAACATCAAGCTCTTTTCTGACATCTATTGAAGAGGGAAAATTTGGCAACGAGATTTCCTCATTTTCCGAGACCTTCTATTTCACTTCTTGATGACTCTTTATCAATTTTGTACGCAAGATGTCCAAAAGTGATTTTATAAAACGGCGATAATGATTTTATTAAGAGATGGTTTTAACATGTCTCGATACTGCAATGATTCTGTTCTTCCAGATTTGATTTTAAAAAGCGGCTGATTTTATTAGTGGCGGGTACTGTACTGCATCAAAATCAAAATGTCCAGTGGATGGAGGTAGTGAGAAGCAAAGGGATGTAAGTGTCAAAATTAAGAAATTGGAGATAACCAGTACAAATTGGTAGGTGAACCTCTCCTCTATCTTGGGGCAGGAGATTGTACTAGTAGCTCTGGTAGGTGCTGCTGTACAGCATGATTTAGAAGAAAATTTCAATGAAAGCCCACCTAGGATCTGATCTTTAAAAGCGTTTTACTCGAAACTTAAAATAGTCCACTTGCATCCCTTTGCTTCTCACTACCTCAATGTTAAATTAGTCCAAGCTCATTACATAAATGTGCTATTATTAAATTTCAGTCTTTTTAAATAGCAGTTCACAAGCAATCCATGCAGAACAATAAACGAAAAGATTCTGCTTCTGCGCCATTTTGCTTTAATGCCAAACTTAATGTCCCCTTCTTCCTCGCCTTTTGCGAAAAAGCGAAGAACACGGTTATTTTGATAAATTTTGAAAGAAGGTAAACTTTGATAGATTAATGTAAAACACAGTGTATACACCATAGAAATAATTTATTTTACACCTTTGTCACAATTATTGTGGATGCTTTGGAATAGAAATTTTTTTGTTCATTTTAATGCAATTTGATTAAGAACAAACAAATGTACACACATCACACTTTCTTTTGTGAAACACGTTTTGCGTGAAACAATATCATAGGTATAGCTGTTTGCTATCCAATCAACGTTTGTCTTTTCATGTTGAACATCCTCAGATTACGTGATAAACTGTTCGATATCCAAGCAACGTTGTACTTTCTTGGTTACCGTCTTGTTCAGTTGACAGATTTGGTGTTGGTTTATTTATTGTGAAATTCGAGAGATAATCTGTTATTGATATTCTTGGTTCTTTGAATCTTGACATAGTACATCCAAAGTATTCTTAACAAAATATCAAAGCATATTATTGTCACTAGTGCAGCAACTAGAATATTAAAACTTGATGTTGGAACACAACCTAAAACAGAAAAGGATAATAATTAATTATGCGAAATGGCAAATAACGCCGTAAACAGTACTATAACACGAGAATTAATAGCGGAGGTAAACAAAGCGACGGGATACTTGGCGATATCTTTGTCTGCTTGGCGTTGGTAGATAAAAATCCACGGCAATTCGAATAGCTTTTTCGAAGCATAAATCCCAAAGGACATAATTGTCTTTTTGGAGGCATAAACTTGGAGTCCCGATTCCGTGATTTGCTAAAGATGGAGCATATCACGGATCGCTTCGGACTGTAAGTTGGACAGCTTACGAGTTTGATCTAATTAGTAGTGCGTTAGCAGTAACTGTGGTACGAAATAATGTAGGAAATCGTACGAAACTGTGTTATGCTTCAATGCTCGCTTGTATCCCCTCGTAGAGGTGACTCAACAGGCAATTAAAATGTCCATTCATTTGTGATTTTCGAAGTAATAAATAATAAATGATTTTTTTTACGTCAATGTTTTCTTCATATACGTAAAATGTCGTTTCATTGTGACAGCTTTTTCTGGGTGCACCGATTTTTGTTTGTAATGGAATGTAATAAGTTTCTAAATACAAGAAAACGTTTTAGATCTAGGGCTTTACTCTAACTAATCTGAAGCAGCCTGAAGTTCTCAAATTTCCTAATAAGTACAAAGGTTTCTAAAAATGGTTTCAGTAGGATGGATCTTTGTGGCCTTGGAGTATTCTAGTGCTTCTGATCGAAATGCTGATGCCCTAACTACTGGGTATTCTCTGGTCTGCTAATTTAAATTTAAAACTTATAGAAAATTGCCCGTCAAGGTATGACGGGTGAAAATTGCTTCTGCATTTACACGAAGCAATTGCCTGTTTGGTGATATTTTGATATTAACCCCTGATTCCAGTGGATTAAACATAAACTCCAGCAGGTAGCGTTCATTATTGACCAGTATTCCGTTTCTTCATTCCCCTGAAAAATCCGCAGTCTTACCAGTAAAACAGTTAAGTGACCGGATCGAGTTTAGCCTTGTCTAACTACAGCATTTTCCTTCATGTCAAACATTACCAAAAAAATTGTCAAATGATCATGCTATTTCGCGAGCTTCACTGTTGGTGACGTCAGGAGCATTACTCGATCAGTGAATTCGCTATTATATATATAAGGAAATCCGGTGATGGTGCTGCCATCTATCGGTATATAAAATAATGGAGGCAAGGCACTTAGCATGCAGTCCTCGACATAAATACAGTTGTAGTCAGTTGTGACTCGGAATCGGAATATATAAGGATATCAATTCATGAAATATTGATTTTTTTTTTTTTTTTGAAATTTGAGGCAGTTTAACTACTACCAATTATTTCATGTTCACATACGCTTGATAGATACCTATTGCAATTCAGTAAGTTTTATAAATATAGTTTGTTTTCTTTATAGGTTAAGCGAGAGATAATAAGATGCCGTAAAAACAAAATCAAAGATTCAATCACTTATTACTTGTGTATTTCTCTTCACACATTTTCTTCTGTTCTTCATTTGCCTCTACTGCTGTTCCTTCTATCTTTTCACGCTTCACAGTCGGTAACACTGTAAAATAGAAATGTAAGTTTTTTTTTTTCAAAGTTAATATTCAATACAATACCATTTAAAATGTATGGATCAAGCAATTGCGTTTTACAGGAGGTGAAGTAGGCAGAAAAGGTTTATGAAAAAATGCTTCACCACGAACATAAGAAAATAAAATTTAAAATTCTGAAATGTAGAATTATCCCATGCAATTGCGTATCTCAACATTTTACACGGATTGTTGGTCAACATGAAGTATTTCGTTACAGAACTCTATATAAACTGCAGTCCAATCACGCCACAGCTCTCTAAAATAGAATTATGTTAACGTAAATAACAGCATAAATAACAACCAATCAGAAAGCTAGACAGTACAAGGTCACGTTAATTGAAGAAAAATCCGTTTTGTCAGTGTCTTCTTATCGCCATTTTCACCGCCAACATCAGCCAATCATCAACTGTTCAGCACTGAGGTGCGCTAAAACGCGGCTGAATTTCTGAGGCCATCAGGTCAAAATCGATTACTTTTTCAGTTCACTTGAATTAATATAAATACAGGTTAGGATGATTAACGTAAATGAACTGCAAATAAATTTTCAAATAAAGACAGTAAGAATTAATGTAAAAAAAATCACTTTTTGATACGATTTTTTTAAAAAGGTTAAAAGAAGAAATTAAAAAAAATTGAATTTTTGACGTCTTGAATTCAAATTATGCTTTCGACAATCATGTGTGTGTGTGTGTGTGTGTGTGTGAGCAGGCGTTTGTGTATGTATGCGCGTGTGTGTATTAGGGTGCATCTTATTTTTGAAGATGTTATTTTTTCCTGAGGCACCCTCTCATTTTGTTCCTTTGGATGAAAAAGAAATTCACATATCATAAAAATAAAAATTGAATGAAATTTAGAGGTTGCTACCATTCTTGCAAAATTTGAAATCTATTTTTTTTTGCATTGATTATTATAATATTTGTTTATGTTATCTTTTTGTCATTAATATATAGTAATAAATAAGATTGTTACTGACTTTGAAATTATTTCATATTTTATTAAATCATGTTAATTAACTGTAGCTACAATCAACTCTAAACCTCTTAACTAACAGTTGGTTAGCAACTCAAAGAAACACAAGTTGTCAGTTAGGAACTCAAAAAGAAAATTAAAAGAGTTCTATTTCAATAATCGGAAACAAAATTATTGGAATCCATCATTAGATTGTTTGCTTGACCTTGCTCTTGCTGATGATATTTCACGCAAGATTTCACTTCCAGGCGAGAAATTATTTCTAACTGAAAGAAAACTAGGAGGACAAGGTGAAATTGGTAACAAATAAATCTCTATTTAAAAAGGCAACAGAATTTGCGAGAAAAGAAGAAATTTCGGCAGAAAGAAAATTATGAAGAATCTGAATCAACTGTAGCTGAAGCATTTTTTTTTTAGCCTCTGTTGTAACTGAATGTACTTTGACTGATTCTGAAGAACAAGAATTTGCAATAAAATTTATCTAGATTGATCTTTTGTTGTTAAATAGCATTTTCACTTACAAGAAGGAAACTGTTGCTTCAAGTAATTTTATTTGACATCTACGTGTCATTTCTGAAGAGACAAACTGGCTCTTTCAACCAAACCAAGACCAAATTGGTCTCTTTCTTAAAGAAACCTGAAACAACCTCCTCCAATGAAGCACTGAACAGCAGATGTTGTAGAACTAAAACCAAAGGAAAAAAAATTAGAGGATTTCAGTACTAACATTCAGATTTTTCACCATAAAGGTCTTTTCATCAAGTGTTTTTGAAGAGATATTTTCAAATAGTTTGGATGATAAGTAGTAATTAGAAAAAGGCTTGTATATTTCACATTACTAGAAACAAAGGGGAAAAAATTGCAATATTAGTGAATGTAAAAGACTGAAATTGTAAACCGAAGATATGAATGGTGTAGTGGAACTTTCGCATGATTTTTGTTTGACATTATTACACAGCATAGCAACCATGAAATGCTTATTATTTTTTTGTATGTATAGGAAATAAGTATTTGGGTTATGTTTCTACCTTCAACCAACCCAATTTCATGTTGATGTCAAATATTGCAATAGAAAATTGGGAATATATTTTTATTCTATTTTTTCATAATGAACGTAATTTTAATCGCTGGTAGCAACCTCTAAATTTTGTTCAAATTCTATGAAACTTTTAAGTTGGTGTTTTTTCATCAAGAGGAAGCAATTAAAGGAGTGCCGCATAAGAAATTCAAATTTTTTTCAAAAAGTGCATTATAAGACTCACCCTAGTGTGTATGTGTAAAGGCATATATGTTTGTAGGCGTTTGTGTATGTGCACGAGTATTTGTGTGTGTGTCTACAATTGAGCAAAGAGTTTTCCCTTCAGTTTCTTTCCCTCCCCCTCAACCACCATGGTACCCTTCACCGGTTAAGCTAGAAATGGCAGGTACGAAGGTATCATTGGTTTAAAATAAAATAAAATAAAATAATGAAGATCTGGTTATTATGGCAAATTAGCACTCATATACTCATCATTTAATTTACGATGCATTATGGGATTTTTTTTCTTACTTATTTAAAATGACAAGGATTAGTAATCTGAAAATTTTGTTTTCAGGTGAAGTTTTGCTTTTTAACTTCATCTATGTTGATGTTTTTCCTGAAAAAAAAAAAAAAAAAAAAACGTGAATCTGCATAAGTTAAGCATTGAGTAAACGCAAAATTTTCTTCGTAAAAAATATTAAAAGAACTGTAGTTAAGGAAAGCCTAGCCCAGCAGCATAACAATGCAGCGATTAGGATCTGCATAGCCTTCGCAAAGCTGCCAGGTTAGGTTTGCCTCGACTAAAAGGCCCCTATATATACGAGCCGGCGGCGCATCAGAGAGGTGAGAGAAGAGTGGTGAAGAGTGAAAGAGTGGTTTTCTTTTCTGGCGAGTTGTCGCGTTTGGTGATTGTTCACTGCGACCGATTATTAGCTGCACGTGAATTGTTTGCTAAATAAAATATTATTTACGGCAAACTTGGCGAAACACAAAATTTTGCTGTGGTAACCCCAGCTCCGCAACAATGAAAAATCCGATCCAAAATGGCTGAAAAGCTGATGCGTCGGCCTATCTATATAGCTGCTCTAGCCTCGACTATAGCCAAGCTTATACTCTTGTCGTCATGGTAATGAAAAATCAGAACAACAACAGCTTTGGTCGAATGAAGATATTAAGCAATACGTGATTTCTCAAAAAAAAAAAAAAATTTGAATTTAAATTATACTTTTCGCAATCACGAGTGTGTTTGTGTGTGGGTGTATGTGTGTTTGTGTGTAGGGGGTATGTGTATGTGTGTGTAGGCATGTATGTTTGTGTCTGTGTGTGTGTGGGGGGGGGGGTATGTGCATGTGTGTGTAGGCATATGTTTGTGTCTGTGTGCAGGCATGAATGTGTGGGTAGCTGTGTGTATGTGTTTGTGTGTGTATGTGTATGTAGGTGTATGTGTGTGTATGTGTTTGTGTGTGTAGGTGTGTGTGTGTGTGTAGTTGTATATGTATGCGCGTGTGTGTAGGACATGGATGCAACCTGGAGACAGCTTTCGCTGTAGGAGCAGCATCGTGAGGGGCCAGTCAACGGTGATGGTGCGGAGGGTGGCGGTGGGAAAATAAAATGATAGGACGCCAAAAACAGTCAAGTGAAAGCAATAAGCAATCGTGATTGCTCAAAAAAAAAAATGAATTTTGACCTCTTGAATTCAAATTATGTTTTTCGCAATCACGAGTGTGTGTGTGTGTATGTAGGCATGTGTGTTTATGTGTGTGAAGGGGGTAAGTTTGTTTGTGTGTAAGGGGTATGTGTATGTGTGTGTAGACATGTGTGTTTGTGTCTGTGTGCAGGTATGAGTGTGTGGGTAGTTGTGTGTATGAGTGTTTGAGCGTGGTGGGGAATGTGTAGGTGCGTGTAGGCATATGTGTTTGTGTCTGTGTGCAGGCATGAGTGTGATGAGTGTGTGGGTAGTTGTGTGTAGGTGTGTGTGTATGTGTAGGTGTCTGTATGTATGTGTAGATGTCTGTATGTATGCGTGTGTGTGTATGTATGTGTTTGGGTGTGTGTGTGTGTTTGTGTGTGTGTATGTGTGTGTAGGTGTGTGTAGGTGTATGTATTTGTGTGTGCGCTTGTGTGTGTAGTTGTGTATGTATGCGCTTATGTGTAGCATATGGATACAACTTGGAGACGGTTTTCGCTATAGGAGCAGCATCGTGAGGAGCCGGTCGACGGCGATGCTGCAGAGGGTGCTGGCGGGAAAATAAAATGATAGGAATTCAAAACAGTCAAGTGAGAACAATAAGCAAAGGTGATTGCTCAAAAAAAAAGGGAAGGAAATCAAACTAAATTTGAGCTATTCTAAGTTATTTCGAACATTTTGACAGAAACTTTAGAAAAATTCTATTACGTCTATTAGAATGCAACAGAAAAAAAAATCATTCGATACTTATTCGCAAGTCCCGATTCACGTCCGAAATTAGGGGAAGCTGGGCCTCATTTTGGGGCCCCCACTTTCTGTTTGGGGAAATTTTTCTAAACATTTTACGCACATTGATACGACAGAGACACAACAGAATTGAGAGTTCAGTTTATTCCACCTTACCAACTGACAGAAATTTTGTTTATTACATATGTTGCATTTGAATTATCAGCAAGTTGGGTAGTAACATTTTGAATCATACTTACACTTCAAAGGAAATTAAATTTCATAAAAGTACATTGTAACATTATTAAATCAAATCTATGAAACCTCTGAAACATATGAAAACCTAGTTTGTAGCTACATTTTATCAAATTGGTCCTCCCTTTCAATAATCTAATTCTATCAAAAATTTTTGTTTAGCAAGTTCAAATGTTTGCAATTTCTTTAAAAAATGCAGTTAAAAAAAGAAACTAGAATGGCTAGCCACAGTTTTACAGTGATATTTGGGCCCCCTTAAGATTTTGAGGGGAACCTCAAGCTTTCCGAGCCTTTTGGATAATCAGGCCCTGCTTATTCGTTGTCTTACATGGGAGAAAACTGTTCAACTTTTGCCAACAATTGAACTTATGCTTGTGATTGAATTCTTTTTGAGCTTCCCCCTTCTTATACTATTTCTGTTGAGTGGAGTTAACTTCCAAAACCCCTCCATGGACACGGCCTTCCCCATCCTTGAGTTTCATGCTGTACTTGAATTATACTTAAGGTAAGGAAATGTTTCAATCACCTTTTCTAGCGGAGCAAATGAAGCCATGTAATTTTCTGTCGCACAAAATATTATGGAACCTCATGGTCGTTCCGGACAAGCAGCCGCAGTTCTCTAAGTCTGAGTTGGGCTCGTTTGCATCCCAGTACTGGAAGTCAAATGGAGAGCGATCGGCCCAAACAAAGTTGTTTCCTATGAGCAAAAAAAAGAGACTCAATGAATGAAATGCACTCTAATTAAGGAACAGCAGAAATAAACTTTAGTCCATAGATGATGCCTCATTTTTGTTCGACAAATTCAATCAGCTCCCCCGAGCGCCACTAAGTCACAATACTCGTTACTCTTTTCCCTTTGTCACATGTCAGGCTGTTTTTGATAAGCATATCCCTATAAAAAAGCATGATCTCACACTTCTTGTTTACCCCCTCCTTCCCCCTTGTCACAAACTGTCACAGTTTAATGAACCCCTTCCCCAAAAGAGTGACATCTTTCGTAGACAAACCTTTAGTCCATTGTTGTGCTCATTTCTGCTGAGGCAACAAAAATGTATCTTTACTGTTTATATAGTTGGCTGATTCTGTTGGACTTTTTGGCACAAGAGCCTTAGTAGGTTACACTGTTAAAACTACAGGTTGCGTTTGGCACCTTTCAGGGGTGAAACGCTTGTTCACCAGCGGCACCCGATAGAGAGCCGAAATTGCACCCTTGCAAGGGTGAAAAACTAGCTCCCTTCACCCAACTTGCACCGTAGGTGAAAGATGGTACCCTAGATGAGAAAACTGGCTCATATAGAGATTCCCCCCCCCCCCCCCCGTGTTGTGTGCGTTTTTGAATACAATTGTGTTTTATTTATTTTGATTTATTTATACGAAGGCATTTGATCATATTTCAACTTTCGAACATAGTTTAGAAGTGCTCATGACTTTAATTTGTCTGTTCGTGCACTAACATTCTTATATTCACACTTGGATTGCTCAGTAATTAATATGTTGTTGACAACTTTTACTGCATGATCCGTACTGAAAATGAACAGGGAAGGTATTTATCATCATTTGCCGGAACAACCAGAAATATTAGGTAATTTTAGATTAGAATCATGGAGAAATAAAAGCGTTTCATAAACGTTTAAAATTTTAGTCGAGCGTAACATATCAATATTTATTATAAGATTCGATATTTAAATATCCTTCTGGGCGTACAAGATAAATATTAATTTAAAAGCCCTTCTTTCCAATGTCAAGTTTTCCGTCAGATTAAAAATAAAAACGAGTAGATAACTACATTTGCTTCATGCAATAACCAAAACACGATGTGAAACTCATTAACCAAACACTAGTTAGAGAGATTTCTTTTCAGCCGTTTTTTTCCTTCCGCCTTTGCTGCTCTGTTCGTTTCCACTACGTAGTTATTTCATTGAGAAGAAATAGACATTGGTATATAGGCTGCTCACGTCGATGCATTTTTATTCCGGAATTAGCTATTCAATTATCAGCTGATTTAAACGTTTTTATTTTTAATGTTGTTGTTGTTCAAGATAGTACTGATAGATAGTTTGAAGTAACAGTTTTGCAGGATATAAATAGCAAGATATTAAATATTTAATAAGGTAAACGGAACAATAAGCAGTTGCCAACATACTTTAAACACTTTAAATATGTTCAAAAGCTCTAAGAGCTACAATATGATCAAATGCCTTTACTTACGCGAGATTTGGGAGATTAATCCACGAAGTTTTCAGTTTTGTACTTCATTCAATGTGAAAGTAAATTTCGTTGCAACTTCCTTCGTTCGCCATTCAAACTGAAGTTGTCGTTGGACGATAAGTCAGAGTGCATGCGCAATGAGTCGCTCTCCTATTGAATGGTCGGTCTTTTAGCACTTTTGTTAACGTCGTTCACCCACTGAGGAACCAAAAGCACCTTGACGACACTTCCTAGCCTCCGTTGCACCCTGAGGCACCGTGTTTTCACCCTAGGGTGAAATTCTTTACCGCTGTGGCACTCCTGGTTTTAACAGTGTATACTGTGCTGAACGATTATTTATGGTCGAAAAAGGTGCCAAAAGCAGGGAATTTGTTGCAGGAGTAAGGGACGTTTTCTTTGAAAGAGAAAACGAAGGAAGTGGGGCAAAATGCCAGGAGTTTAAATACAATCGGGAATTTGCAACATATTCTGTTTTTTGACGTAATCTTGAAGCAAGACCGAAAAAAACGAATGAGATTAAACCAATGCAAATTAATGCTAGAAATACTTTTTGAAAAATAATTAAGATCGATTTGAAACAATTTTACTCTGAAAATTCCTCCCTGAAGCAATACAATTATAAGAGCTGCTTGCTAATAATTAGTTAACATTAAAAAAAAAGAAAAAAAAAATAGAAAACGTCATGCAAGGTAAAAACTGGCCAGTTAGCCCTAGTGTACCCAATGACATGTAAATATAGAGGGACATATCTGTGATTGAGAGTTTAGTACGTTGGGCAAATTTTTGTCACGATAACTTTATTTTCGTAACCCTATTGTTTTATGGTAACCCTATGAGAATGGATATTTCCCTGCTTTTTGGTTACGCAGGCCAAAGAAAAATATTCCTCGCGCTGGCACTGGAGCCAAAACTTAGTCGGCAACAAACAAAAAATACCCGAACCCTCAATCATCAAAATCTGTCCAAAGAAAGAACGCTAAAAGCACAAAACACCTATTACAGGTAAGATTTGTTAAGATTTGTTATTTGTTTTTAAATATATTTCATTGATACGAAACTTGCGCAGAATAAATTTACTTTGGATGTAAACAAAAGTTTGCATTTATTTTATGAAACTTAGCTTCGAATATATATATATATATATATATATATATATATATATATATATATATATATATATATATATATATATATATATATATATACTATATATATATATATATATATATATATATATATATATATAGTGGCTCCCAAAAGTGTTCGTGCACCTTGAAATTTTGTAGCAAAACCAAAATAACGCAAAACTGAATTCGAATATGAAGTCCAATTTTCTTTTCACACCATTCCTATGCCATTCTGAATAAAACCCAGCAGTTTTTTTTCAAAATATTGCCGAATTTTATTTCTGAAATTTGTCAAAAAATGAAGAGACAGAGAAAAAATACGCCACAAAAGTCATCGTACACTGAATATTTTCGAATAAATTCATAATTAAAATTAACTTATGTAGTTTTTTTTATTGTTTTTGCATTGTAATGACACTGTAAATATCATTTGCCTTTAATTTTTTGTTTATTTATTTATTTTATATTCTGCTTATTATTTTAAAATGGCAGGTATGCGTTGAAAACAACAAACATGATTCGAAATTTGATTTTTTCCCCTCACAGTAGCCATAAATTGATTTGAAATGTCTCTAAATTAGTTAATTTATACCATTCCATAGTGAAGTGCTTGATAAAATGCTTTAAAGAGAAGAATCGGATCGAAAACAAGGTAAGAAAAGGTCAACTGGCAAAGTTAACAAAGCGTGATCGGAGGTTTACAGTTAAAAAAATTATGAAAAATACAAATTTTGAGTGCTGAAAACGTTTCTGCAGAATTGAATAAAACATTCTACGTTTCGTTTTCACGTAAAATTGTTCGCCTAGTTCTTTGATTTGCTGGATTAAAGGGGACTTCTTCCCGCAGAAATTTTCTTGTTCCTGCGAAAAACAGTAAGCTTACGCTTTCCATCGTAAAATCAGTGATAAATAAGCTCAAAACGTTTTGGAACAACGTCTTACTTATAGATGAAAATAAATTCCATGTTTGGGGTTAAATTGTTGTATAATTGTCAAGAGAAGAAAAAATGAGGAATTTAAACTTAAGAACTTAGTTGGATCAGTTAATCAGGACGGTGAAGGTGTTCTTGCGTGAGGGTGCATAACAGCATCAGGACTTGGAAATTTGGAATTTTTTGACGAAATAATGAATCATGCTGTTCATTTAAATATTTTAAAAAATAATTTTAAACTATTAGTCCAAAATTTGGTAATCGGAAACAACTTTGTTTTTTATAAAGATATTGATAAGAAGTACACGTTTGCGTTTGGTACCTCAAAAATTGTCCTTAAACTTAGAAATATCTCCTCAATCGCCAGATTTAAACTTAATGGAACATATTTGGAGATATTTGGTGGTTACATTACGAAAATACACCATTGAAACGAAAAGCGAACTAGAAACATTTAGACTCGAAGTGCGGCTGAACACTTACTCAGAAATTGCATTAAAAAAAGAAAGAAAAAACAAAGAAATATATTCCCAGACGTTTAAAAGCTGTTGTTGATACTGCATGATACTCTACTAAATAATAATTTTGTAAAAAGTTAGATTATTTACTAATTTTTTGACATTTTTTCAAAGTGTACGAAGACTTTTGTGAGATAAAATTTCTGACACTTTTTGGTTTTTGATTTTTAAAAAATTAAGTTTTAATGTTTAAATAAAAACTTTCGTGTAGTTTTGTTAAAAATACATCATAGATCTTATAATTAAATACCTATTCCGAAATATTAATTCTAACCAATGCATAGGGGCCTATTTCATTGAAAGTCGTAGGTGTACGAACACTTTTAGCAGCCACTGTATATATATAATAATTTGAATTCTGAAATTTTGAATTCAAATTATGTGTTTCGCAATCACGAGTTGCGACAGGACTCTACTCGTTGGAGTTATTGTTTCCAGAAACGGCTCCTGTTCCCCCAAGCCTGTCCCACCTCCTGGGCGGTTATGTGTGTGTGTGTGTGTGTGTAGGTGCGCGTCCGTGCATGTGTAGACTTGTGTGTGCACGTAGGGCGTGTGTGTATGCGTGTAAAGGCGTGTGTGTGTGTATGAGCGTGCGTGCGTGTATATGAGTGCGCGTGTGTGTATAGGCGTGCGTGTGTTTAGGACATGGACGCCACCGACCAGGAGACAGTCGCGCCTACAGAGGTCGGTGGGTGGTGGTGCTGCAGAGGCCCCTGGTTCAAGCTGAAAAAGGAACCACAACATCAAGGTCAGGCAAGTGAGAACAATAAGCAATCGTGATTGCTCAAAAAAAAAAAAAAAAAAAAAAAACCCTTTGAAATAGTTTATATTATACACACCTTCTGCTGCATCGCGGTAAAGCCCGATATGAAGCCATTCCCTTGTAAAGAGAACAAAATGATTTAACATTTCGGCTTCTTCTTTTGAATGAATACTTGCCAAAGTGCTGCCTACCAAATGAAAAAAAATAAATATATGAAATTACAAGGCATTACGATAAAACAGGGCATGAGAATAAATTTAAAGAAGGGCAAAATTAAAATAAACAATGAAATAAATATTGAAACAGTAATATATTTTAAGGGTATTAAGGGTGGAACTGACGGCCTGTTTGCTAGAAGAGAAGAATTTCAAATTAAATTAATCAAAAAAAAAATTATGAAATAAAAAGTTAATCGTAAAGTTTACCTTTTTGCATGCACATGAAGTTTGCTTCGTGCCAAGTGACTTCCGTTTTTGTATAAAAGTAATAACAAAAGTTCCCTCCCAAATCTTGCAAATCTTCTTCTCCTTCTGGGCAAACTGTGTCATTCGCAACGGGGGTTAGAACAAGTGGTTGATCTAAGCAGAGAACGAGATTATTTATTGCAGTTTGAGAATATAAAGCATCGATTCAAGATTATATTTAACTTTTGCCACCAAACATACTAATTTGACTTAAGTATGAAAAAATTTATATATTAATCCTTCTGTAAGTGATAGCAGAAGTAACTGTAGAGGTTTTGCGGTTTTATACATCAAATTTTGCACTTTTATGAATTTCTCACTATATTTGAGGTTAAGCGATGGCTAGAGGGCCAAGTTTTTAAAATATTTGTTTGCATGCACTCGATTGTCCTAATGGACTCGAGATCGAACCCGAGATTTTCACGACGGGGGAGAAAGTTGTAGTAAATGATATATGGAACACAATTATGTATAAATAGTGTTTCGCTAAGGGTACACATCTTCGCACCCTTCATGTGTAATGGAAGGTACAATTTTAAGAGTAAGCTGGGCATTCGTATTTTTAGACAGCTAAATGCTAGGTATCGATTACTGCAAATTGCTGTTCCGCAGAAATGTACAAAAAATAACCTCAGCTCCTTTCCTCGTTTGTATGCGTGAAAGGTGCACAAATGAGGAAGTGAGAAGCAAAGAGATGTAAGTGGACATTTTCAAGTTTGAGTAAAACACGTTTAACAATTTGAAGGGCGGTGGTCGTGCCGCGAAACCACCAATTTATTAATTTTTCTTCTTCCTTTTTCCCGAGTTTTTTAAATCAAAGTCACAAAAATCCTTTTCTTTTAAGTTTAATGAACGGCAATGGATGGCATTTCAGCAAAAGCATCTTCTTCTGTAGGATCATTTTTGTTTTCAAATCATTCTAAGTTATGAGCTCAAAAGCGGAAACAAGATTCAAATTGTAAAATTTGTGATCAGCGCTAAAATAATCAACCATATTTCTTTATTTTCCTCATATAGTTCTAAAAGATTCAATGTCAATTTTGCATGCATAAACATTTTTTCCGGCTCTATGTGGGAGGTGTGAACAAATGGGGACACCACCCCCATGCAAAAAAAAAAATCATTAAAATTTTTTTTTTCGACTGACAATTCTATGTCTAGATGATCAAATAAACCCACTCATAGTGTTTTTTCATAAGATTTCTAAAAATTTAAAGACGCGCCCATTAAAAGGGTTAAGAGCCATTGTCTGTAAGGATCAGGCAGGTTGTGATTGTTGACATTTTTAATTTTCTTTATTTTTGCAAATGTTGTTCCTTATCATGAATGTAATGTTTGTGAAAAATATGAGCTTTGTCTGCCTTACCGTTTTTGAGAAGTTAAATTTTTTAATTTAAGGGGCGTGGCACATTTTTGCGTGTTCTTCAAATTTTCAGATTTTAAATTTCTTGTTGCTTTAAGTGCCCCTATAATGACATGGATTTTTAAAGTCTATACTATTATATGGTCTTCTTAGATACTATTACAGCTGTCAAATCGGTGTCACTACGAGGGCGACGGCCACGAACTCCGTTTAAAAATGACCGAAAATGAATTTTTTTACTACATTCAATGCCAATTTTCTCAAAGCGCCTTCATGATGACACCAACGTTTTTACATAAATTCCTAGCTACACTTGCATACATCAAAAATATGTAATAAAATTGGTGTCACTATAAGGGCGTCAGAAGATATTGGAACTTTTGTGTGATGAATTTCACAAAAATGCAAATGTTTAAAACCTAACTACTACCCTCGCCCTCATAGCAGAGATCTAAAACTAATTAAGTTTGATAACCAACATGTTCGTCTGACATATGAACTAAAAAACACGGTGTCACTCCTATTACTTTTGAAAATATAATCATTCGAAATTAGTGCGCTATGTTATTTAAAAAAAGACTTTTTTAATTCGAATGGCTTTTTGCACGGTTTGTTTTAAACTTTAATATAAAATTACAGTAGTGACACCTAAAATAATATGTCTCTAATGCTTTTCATAAAAAAAAGCTTTATAAAAAGCATTAGAAACACAGTAAATCGATATAGGTAAAGATGGACGTATTGTGTAATGTGCCTTATAAGCTAAAATAGTCGTACTAATATTCATATTTTTTCAACCATACTATTTTTTTTATCTTTTATTTATATTAAAAATGCAACTATTTACAACATAATGTCTTAAAGAGTTATAAACATAATATATTATATAGCGAGCATTCAGAATCTGAAACATAATTTGAGGATGACGTAGACGAAAACAAAGAAAACATAAAAAATCAAATCACCCAGTTTCAGAAAAACGGTCATTTCTTATTGATATCTGGTAATTTTGTAGCACTAAAGCTTGGGAAAGCATGGTATCCCGGAGAAGTAGTAGAAGTTGACCATTTGCTTATCTGAATACAACTAGCCCCCTCATAGCAGAGGTCTGAAACTAATTAACCAACATGTTTGTCTAACATTTGCACTAATAAAATTATTGTCACTCCTACTACTTTTGGAAATATAATCATTCGAAGCTAGTATGTTGTGGTGTTTTTTTTTTATTTATTATTATTATTTTTTAATTTATTTTATTTGTTTATTTATGTATCTTGTTAATTTAATCTTATTACACCTAGATAGTGTTTTTTACCATATTTATTTTTAATTTATTAAAAAGAATTAACGTTCAACCTAAACAGCTTTGGGCAGTAAAAGCGTCTTTATCGTGAATAGAAAATGCTCGTTTTGATATAGGTACAGGTGGATCTATTGTGCATAATATGTTTAGATTCTCATACCAATACTTGCCTTTTTTCCAGTGAAATAAATTTATTTATTCCAATCCTTCTTGCTATGCATTTGACCTTTACTTGCAAATGGTCAACTTCTACCATTTCTTCGGGATACCATGTTTTCCCAAGCTTTAATGCTACAAAATTACCAGATATCAATAAGAGTTGACCGTCTTTCTGAAACTGGGTGATTTGATTTTTTATGTTTTCTTTGTTTTAGGCTACGTCATCCTCAAATTATGTTTCAGATTCTGAATGCTCGCTATATAATACATTATGTTTATAACTATTTAAGATATTATGTTATAAATAGTTGCATTTTTAAAACAAATAACAGATAAAAAATTAGTATGGTTGAAAAATATGAATATTAGTACGACTATTTTAGCCTATGATGCACATTACACAATACGTTCATATGTAGTTATATCGATTTACTGTGTTTCTGATGCTTTTTATAAAGCTTTTTTTTTATAAAAAGCATTAGAAACACATTATTTTAGGTGTCACTACTGTAATTGTAAATTAAAGTTTAAAACAAACCGTGCAAAAAGCCATTCGAATTAGAAAAGTCTTTTTTTAAATAACTCCATAACATACTAATTTCGAATGATTATATTTTCGAAAGTAATAGGAGTGACACCGTTTTTTTAGTTCATATGTTAGACGAACATATTGGTTATCAAACTTAATTAGTTTCAGATCTGAGCTATGAGGGCGTGAGTATTAGTTAGGTTTTAAACATTTGCATTTTTGTGAAATTTATCACATAAAAGTTCCAATATCTTCTGGCGCCCTTATAGTAACACCAATTTTATTTCATATTTTTGATGTATGCAAGTGTAGCTAGGAATTTATGTAAAAACGTTGGTGTCATCATGAAGGCGCTTTGAGAAAATTGGCATTAAATGTAGTAAAAAAATTAATTTTCGGTCATTTTTAAACGGAGTTCGTGGCCGTCGCCCTCGCAGTGACACCGATTTGACAGCTGTAATAGTATCTAAGAAGACTATATAATAGTATAGAATTTAAAAATCCAAATCATTATAGGGGCGCTTAAAGCAACATGAACTTTAAAATCTGCAAATTTGAAAAACACGCAAAAATGTGCCACGCCCCCTAAATTTAAAACTTTAATTCCTCAAAAACGGTAAGGCAGACAAAGCTCATATTTTGCACAAACATTACATTTCTGATAAGGAACAACATATGTGAAAATAAGAAAAATTAAAAATGTCAACAATCACAAATGCCGTAAACTGCTCGATTCTTACAGACAATGGCTCTTAAAGATAAGGTCTTAAGGCCATGTCACACGTAGCGAAATTCGTTCAACCTAAGGTCCCTATGTATACGAGCCGACGCATCAGCTTAAGATTAGCCATTTTGGATCGGAGCGCGTATTTGAGTGGTTGTCTTTTCTGGCGAGTTATCGCGTTTGGTGATTGTTCATTGTGAGCTATTATTAGCGCACGTGAATTTTCTGCAAATTTGGCGAAATCCGAAACTTTGCTGTGGTAACCCTAGCAGTGCAACAATGAAAAATCCGATCCAAAATGGCTAAACTTAAGCTGATGCGTCGGCCTGTCTATATAGCGGCTCTAGTTCAACCTGACGATCAACTTCGGTTCGACTCAACCGCGAGAGCGAATTCCGACCGGAAAATCCACGTGTGCTATGCTTTCTGAGGTTGAACATATTCCGTTCAACTTTTTATCTTCTCGGCAAAAAAGTTGGAGCAACCTCAACTTTCAGCCAATCAGGAGGAAGCAATCCTTTGACCTGTGACGTCAAAATACAACATGGCCGCCTGTAACAACATCAACAGCGCGTGCAAGGAATGGAATAAACTACTAGAATAACTTCAGGTGAGTTATTATTACTATTTTTTGTTAAAAACAAGTATAAAACGTAATATTTCATAAACCTCCACCTTATTATTGTGTTAAAAGGTCGATTTCTAGTTTAAAGTCGTCGTAAGAATTTTCTAGCCAAATTCGCCAATCTCGTAGTATGTAATCTTGCCAAATCAATGAATGTTTGTAAACAATCTGAAGCAGAGCAACGGTAATGGGTCAATCCAGTAGAAATCACCCAGGCCGTGTTGCTCGACATCTTATTTTTTGTACGAGTTAATTCTCACTACTAGGTGAGTTCAAAAGTGTTGAAAGAAAATTTTTTAGGCTCATACTTTTTTTTTTAACCCGCCACTTTAAGTTTGCTTAGTTTTCGTTTTTGGATCAAAAACAAGTTTTACGTAAATGCAATCTAACTCGGTTAATTTTACAGCTATCAGGACAAAACAAAGTCCTACATCACCAGAAGGATGCCCTAAATACGTTTTGCTCTCAAAATATTATTTAAATGGTGAGATAAGTGAAGAAAAAAATGAACAATTACAAATTGAAAATTAGCACAAAATACGAGTTTTAGTGCTACAAAAATAGTAAAAGGAGGAGAGTCTCAGCTCTAGTTTTTTTTCTTGTGTAGATATAATATAGGACTACTTGTTGTAGAAATTTTAAACTTGAGAACTTTGTCCTTTTTTTGCAAACTTTTTCAAAAATGGAAAAAATCGAATTTTGGTAAAGTTTAAAGTCAAATATCTCAAAAGGGACTGAGTAAAAAATTATGAAATTGATACAGGTAACACCTTTTTATGGCATGAAAATATGATTAGAATTTGATGACTGAGACTCAACTGGTACTAGAGTTATAGGCCATTAAAGTTTCCCAAATATTGCATTTTCGCAAAGTTTAAAACGAAATAGTTCAAGAGGGACCGAGTGACAAACATTGAAATTGATGCAGGTAGCACTTTTTTATTATATGAACCTATGATTACAATTTGGTGACTGAGATTCAACTGGTATCAGAGTTATAGTGCATCAAAGCTGGCCAAATAACACATACACAAAGTTAAAAATTAATTCATAGATAAGCTTCACTTTCCAAACATTTAACAGTAACAAAAGTTCCTCTTCTTTAATAAATAAAATTCATGCAATAGAAATATGCACAAAAAATAAACAAATGAATAAATGAAATAAATGTTTAGCTTCTGTGCCCTAAACATTTAAGTAATACATATCATAGATCAATTGTTATTAATAACAACACATTTATTGTGCTACCAATTATCATCTTTTACTTAAGTTTTCTTCTGCATGTAAAATACCAGACACCCGGTTATCGCATCCAGAGGCTGGAGGCAGATGGTCTCGGTGAGATGACATCTGCCTCCAGCTCGGTTATTCGCTCTTCCGGACTGATGAGTTCTAATAAGAACGAAACTGCAGTCTCTGGATATGATAACCAGGCTGTCTGGTCGATTACATGTGGTTCTGCCTTAACTCTGGGTTAGGGGAGGTAACTTACTGCTGATAAGTTTTCTGCTGAATTGAAATGTTTACTTGATTTTACTTAATGTTCCTAAGAACAGTAATTAGAGAAGAGACTTTTAGTTGAAATTGGTTGAATAGCTACTTATGCTTGAAACAAAACCTTTAAAATAGCTTTTCAACTAATGTAATACATCTGCATTAATGCTTGTTCTTTAAAATGTAGCTGTTTTTTTTAACTTGAAGTTATTTCTTTGTATCGCAGACACAGTGAGCTGTTATTGCAATACATCTTTAGAATATTAATGTTAATATTAATTTAGTACATACCTTTGCCTCCCTTGCCCCTAGAAGAGGTAAATGCATACTGTATGCATATTTTATCAAAATGAATAGATAAAATGAAAAATTGCATTTTGACATATTGAATTCAAATTATGCTTTTCGCAAACACGAGCTGTGTTAGGACCCTACTCGTTGGGTTTCTTGCTTCTACTACTGGTTCTTGTTCCCGAAATCAACTTTATTTATATCCGACCCTCTCTACTTTACACAATCAACCTCTGCGAGCATGTTCCTCCTCCTGGGTGGTGGCTTGTGTGGGTGTAGGTGCATCTGTTTATGTAGTCACTTGTGTGTGTACATGTAGGGCAGCATGGATACCACCACTCAGGGGGAGCTGATGCCAATGGACAGTAGAGCTCACATGATCCTGGGTCGGAAAATCAAAAGATCCATCAACTGCGTTCAAGTGAAGCAATTGGTTGATTGTTTAAAAACAGCACACACACCATGCCTATACGTTACGGAAAAACATTGATTTCATAAAAGCTAGGGGGTACTTTGCCTGTCCTCTTCCCTGTATAATATTCGTGTTATATATACTTGTCTAATTTGTTTTTATAATTTTAGATTATGTGAGAAAGAATTTCATGTGATTGTGTACAGATGCAGTTATAGAGGTTGCAGTCAAAAAATGTTTGTACCAGGCCGAAGTTAATTATTGTTGAATTTTGAAATGTAATTGAAATTATATATTAATACATATGAGTGTGTGTGTATGTAACTTATTGTAAATAAAGTTTATGTATAAATTTTATGTGTCAGTTTCTCTTAAAGAATTGAATACTAAGAAAAATGAACCAGTTTTGAATTTTTTTTTCTTTCTTGGTACATATTATAAAAGATAATGTTCTTTCAGTATGCTCTGTAAAAACATCTATGAAGCATTGTTCTTCTCAGAGAACAAAAGTAAAACAACTCACATTTCTTACTTAATTGAATGTAACTGCATGACTCAATTTAATCAATAGAACCATTTTAAGTCCAATTTTTCAAACTATGAAAAGTAGTACAAACCTGCCTAAATCAGTAGAAAAGTTAGTATTTTTGCGTTCTATGTAACTACAATGTAAACTATGCAATAAGTACTTTATACTCTTCACTATTTAAAATTTTAAGTTTTGATTTTTTTTAAAGTAATAAATTTCATGTGCATGTGTTGGAAAGATAAAGTAAAAAGGGTTATGTACAGAGGTTTCATGTAAAAACAGTAGCATGTATATATAAAAGTAGAAAATTTTTTTATTTCACTTTTTGTGTATTGCTAAAAAGATTTCTATTTTAACAACTACACTTGGTGTACATTCAATAGCAAAATAATAATGCATAGACGAGCTTGGGTTTTTGACTTAAAAAAAAAAAAAACCTGTTTTTGACATGACCTGTTGAAAACTCCAATACTGACATTGATAATTTTTATAAACACATATGGTTTCCTGATGCTGAAAAATTATTTCACATAAAATCAATAAAATTAATAGTTCAATTAATAAGTTTGATTAAAATTAATTGATAAATTTTCTTGTAAATTTGTTACATTGTAAAAGTAGTTATGGATATTAAAACTGTTACATCTTGTTTTCAAAGTAGTTTTGTTTTAAACTTTTTAATAACTTTATTTATTTGTAACAATTAGATACAATTAATTTTATCAATCAAAAAATCTTTCTGGGAAAGAATTTATGCAATGTCTCTTTTCTTTTGAGTAAAAGTGAAACAGTTGACCAGCACTCAATAGTTAAGTATAATAGTATCTAAATATTTTGAATGGTACTATTTACTTTTTTTATGTTATTAAATTTTTCTCTAATATAACTATTCTCTGTTTATAGAGGAACTAATAGTTGCTTGATACAACCAAAGACATAAGTGTCAAAAACTTAAATACCAACTCTAATAGCTTTTGTAGCGGTTATCGCTCAATTCAGGATGTCTCAGCAAAAGTATGATGGGAAAGTTTTAGACAAAACAATATACCCCTGTTCAGCATCAATAGAGAGGATATTCTCCAGTTTTGAATTGATCAATTCCAAACTTAGAAATGGACATGGTGTGCAAAAGGATTTGAAATTAGTATTTTATCACTGCATGCTTTGAGGAGAAAAGATTTAGAGTGGGAATAAATGTAAATGTTGACTAAAGATGCAAATTTTACTAAAGTTTGCAAATTAAACTAGACAAATGTATGCATTGCCTTGCACTTTCAGCTTTAAAAAATTAAAGGAATAAATAGTCATTATTATTGTTACTATTCAATATACTGCTATTTCCAATACTTTTTTATCCTATACGATTCGTAGCTCTTTTGTTCATCTCTCTCATTCTACAGACAAGCAGCTTGTCGAATCAACATTCTGTTTGGGATTTTTTTATTAAACATATATTTTTTTTTATCTAAAACAGTCGAAAAGTTTCCTTTAGTGTATGAAATCAAAATATCTTAAACTGAGAATTATTTGTTGTAGTGATTTTATAGTAAATACAAATTTTTTAGTCAGGTTTTGGGCAGATAAGTGTTTAAAAGTAATAACTCAGAAATGTTCGTTTACTTGATTTATAATTGCTGTTATTAAATTTTTGTCACATATTTTAAAATGGTAGACAAGACTACTGGTTTAAAAATCACAACTTTTACATTAATAGACAAATTATTTATAAATATCGACTCTTACTCAGGTCTACATCTGCATGCCTGCAGGCGGGGGGGGGGGGGGGGGGGGGGCTACGACCCAAGAAATTGGAAAACTTTTTAAATAAACGAATACACTTAAATCTTCGAACTTGCAAACGCTCTAGGGACATTTCTGTAAAGTATCAGGATAATTGAAAGATTTTATTTTGGAAAATCAGCAAATGTGAAATAAATACATAATTGTTAAATGAGACACGAAAATGTCCGTTTCAAATAAAATTATTCAAAAAAACCTTTAATTACATTATGAAAAGCAGCAAGACTAATCAAAGTGTAAAAAACGTAATAGTTACATAGGAGTTACCTACATTTGCAAAAAAAAAAAAAAACTTGCTATTGGACCCAGAAAGATGAATAAAACAAAATTTTTTATTGTAAAAAGTTTTATATGATACATTGATTTTGTAATGAACTTATACGCAAAATGAGAAAAAGAAAAATCAGGAGTGAAGAATTTCAAACTCCTTCAAAAGCAAAAAAAAAAAAAAAAAAAAAAAAAAACCTTGTATGAAAATCAAAATAGCGAGTTAAAACAAAAATAAATAATAATATTGAATTTAAAATAAAAAAAAATGTGAAGAAAAGCTTCCATGTTTTTATTCAATTCTTATCCGGGGAGGAGGGGGGATCAAAATTTATAGATCAAGGCCTGCTTTTACTCATAGTTATTAGGTAAAAGGGCTGTTATCGCTGCATTGAGCTAGTACAGCGGTTCCCAACCTTTTTAGTTGTGCGGCCCACCAATTTCGTAGAAAACACCATTGAGGCCCACTAAGTACTATATATTATTTGCGCAGCCATAATTTACCTTCTGAGGGGGGGGGGGGGCATCTGCTCATAACTGTCCTGAAGTGTAAATAATATACCGTATTAGGATTAAAAGTGAGTTAAAAAGAAGGAGTTCTGAAGAGTCCTTTTCCCCTCATGTTGCACCACTGATGTAAATATACTGTAAAGAACAATTTTCCAAAATATTTTTTAAGAAAGAAAATAACTTTTTAACATTCACTTAGTTGGCATAGCTGTAAGAAAACTCAAAAACAAGTCATCTAAGCTAAAGCTCCATCGAATACGCTGCTTTTTCTCCACCAGAGAGTTGATATCTGGTTTAAACATGGATAGTTTTAGTCTCAAATAACTCGTAACATTGAATGCATTTCTATATGATTTTTTTTAAAAACTGCAATCAAAAGTCTCAATCAAATAGGTATTTTGTCGAAAAGCCCCTCAAGTGTCTCAATACACTGGTTAGTCATGCCATAGTTCAACAAAGGAAGAGCATTTCTAACTTGAAGTTTGAAGCTAATACTAGTTTCTTTGGACAATTTTCTTTGAAGGAGTTTCTGATTCATTAGATTTCATCTTCTATTGTAGGGGAAAGTTCCCAAGAAATATGAAAAATCTTAATCTTCAAGTTCCTTATTGGCTATTAGTTATTGGCTTTTGAGTGACGATACATTTAAAAAGTGAAATTTTCGCAAAGGACGGAAATTGAGACCCCAAGATTTATTTTGGTTCTGATTCTCGACCAGTGTCCACGGCCCAGTCACACGCTGATCGCGGCCCACTTGTGGGCCGCGGCCCATTGGTTGGGAACCGCTGAGCTAGTAAAATCAAGATGTTTATAAATCACTTTTTCACAATTTCGAAAGATTGCAACTTTCAAAACTGAAATTTATTTACAGTTTTGAAATAAATTGTAGAAAAAAAACCCCTTTAAATCCAAAAAACATCGCTCAGAGTGTTTTTTTGAATTTGTGCTAACTCGTATTGTGCTAACTCGCCTAAAATTGTAGACAGAAGCCACGTTTAGGATCAACCCTTCGTTTGAGAGCCTGGCAACCCTGTTCAACTTCTCCAAGAGAAGGTTGAATGAAAGCTTGAAGTTGAACGGATAAGTTGAGCGAATTTCGTTACGTGTGACATGGCCTTTAGGTAGGCTTTCATTGAATTTTTTTTCTAAAGTATAGCAGCGCCTACCAGAGCTACTAGAACTATGTCTTGCCCTAAGACAGAGGAGAGGCTCACCTACCATTTGTCTGGATATCTCCAAATTTTTACTTTTGTCACTTTAATCCCTTTGCTTCGCACTGCCTCAAATGAACTCGAAAGAAAAATCCAGAGCTCGAAAGTGAAATCCATGTGGATCTTGATCTCTATCCTTATTTCTTAGATGTCCTCTCAAGACAAAAGAGGCAAGCCAATCAGAAGACCAAAGATGATAGGCCAATGAGAATGAATAACATTAAATCTGAGATAGATACACTATCCAATAGCCCTCAGACCGAGATCTTTGTGGCACACACTTCTATTTCGAATTCATTTCTGTTCTGAAGTAACCGCAAACATTCCAGGCAAAACGTCAATTAGAAACATTCTCGATGGAACGCGCCTGACAAAAACCAATCAGAAGACAAAAGGAGATAGACCAATGACGGGAATAACATTCGATTGGAGTCTGGTACCCTATCCAATAAAAACTAAGACCGCTATTCTTATGGCGCACTCTTGCACTTCGAATACATTTGTGTTCTGAAGTAACCTGAACGATACCCTAGATGCCTGATACATACTAGGGGAAATATCAGTTAAAACATTCTCGATGAACGGCGCTCGACAACGAAAAAAGTCAGTTACGTTATTGCCGTGAAAACTTTAGCTTTTTAGATTCCAAAAAAAGTTTTTAATCACAAGAAACAAAATGTTACCACTAGAAATTTCGCAAACAAAAGGAAATTTCCTGGTGCAAGGCTCATTGGTCCAGTTTCCAATTCCGTTTCGCGTCGCACACGTTCCTTCCAAATATTTTCGTCTGCTTCTTCTCCAGCCGTTGTATACTACGAGCCAACCGGATGACCACCTTTGTGTGTTCGAATCCTAAAATGGTTGAGTTGTTGCGATGAATAAGTAACAAAACTATTTATATGAAACGTGCAACCCCTAACTTTGAAAATAAATACTTAATTTTAATAATTACATATTATTTTTAATTAATTAGCAAAACTTTGCTTTTTATTACTAACTACGCAAACGTATGTGTAATAGTTATAAAATGAGTGTAAACATTTTACACACCACACCTTTGGAAGTGTAAAATTATCCCGAAATTTCATTTTCGTTGTTCCTGAATTTTTGGTTTTCATTTTGCAGTATAAAACCACCTAGAGTCAGCAATATACAATTTTGTTATTAGAAAAAAAAATGAGTAAAATATTGTTTTTTTACTGCTGCAAAAACGGAGGCTCAACTCTTAGCATCCTGCAAGAAGCAAGAAAATTACTTTTCTATAAAAAAAATGCTGTTTTACCTAATATTTGGTAGATTCAAAAATATCTCGCATTCTGACTTATTCTATGTCGTATGCAGGATGCATTTTGGGTAGTGTCATCAAACTGGTCATTCTGAATGTCATGTTGTAAAACTGAAACAGATTTCGTTTTAGATATAATTGGTTTGTTTGTTTTTTACATTTAGCTGCTGCGTGGTTTTTTTCATTTAGCAGCGTATTAAAAGAATTTTAAAAAGATAAAGGAATTATCTTTCAATAGTTAAACCTCTTAAAAACATTTCCGTTAAAGGCATTGTTTTAAGCGTGTATGCATTTATTTTCCCACACAATCAACCCAAGATTCACAATTACAAATTCTTATTATAAATTTTTACTGATGGGATATACTGAACCATGGCTAATAAAAAAAACATATAAGAACAAATTTACTATCATCTGTTGTTTAAGAGCCACTGTCTGTAAGAATCAGGCAGTTTACGGCATTTGTGATTGTTGACATTTTTAATTTTTCTTATTTTTACATATGTTGTTCCTTATCATGAATGTAATGTTTGTGCAAAACATGAGCTTTCTCTGCCTTACCGTTTTTGGGAAATTTTTAAATTTAGGGGGCGTGGCACATTTTTGCGTGTTTTTCAAATTTGCGGATTTTAAAGTTCTTGTTGCTTTAAGTGCCCCTATAATGACATGGATTTTTCAATTCTATACTATTATATTGTCTTCTCAGATACTATTACAGCTGTTAAATCGGTGTCACTACGAGGGCGACGGCCACAAACTCCGTTTAAAAATGACCGAAAATGATTTTTTTTACTATATTTAATGCCAATTTTCTCAAAGCGCCTTCATGATGATACCTACGTTTTTGCATAAATTCCTAGCTACACTTGCATACATCAAAAATAGGTAATAAAATTGGTGTCACTATAAGGGCGCCAGAAGATATTGGAACTTTTATGTGATAAATTTCACAAAAATGCAAATGTTTAAAATCTAACTACTACTCTCGCCCTCATAGCAGAGATCTGAAACTAATTCAGTTTGATAACCAACATGTTCGTCAAACATATGAACTAAAAAAATCGGTGTCACTCCTATTACTTTCGGAAATATAATCATTCGAAACTAGTATGTTATGGAGTTATTTAAAAAAAAGACTTTTTTAATTCGAATGGCTTTTTGCACGGTTTGTTTTAAACTTTAATGTAAAATTACAGTAGTGACACCTAAAATAATATGTTTCTAATGCTTTTTATATATAAAAAAAAGCTTTATAAAAAGCATCAGAAACACAGTAAATCGATATAGGTACAGATGGACGTATTGTGTAATGTGCATTATAGGCTAAAATAGTCGTACTAATATTCATATTTTTTCAACCATACTTTTTATCTGTTATTTATATTAAAAATGCAACTATTTATAACATAATGTCTTAAATAGTGATGAACATAATGTATTATATAGCAAGCATTCAGAATCTGAAACATATTTTGAGGATGACGTAGACTAAAACAAAGAAAACATAAAAAATCAAATCACCCAGTTTCAGAAAGACGGTCATTTCTTATTGATATCTCGTAATTTTGAAGCACTAAAGCTTGGGAAAACATGGTATCCCGGAGAAATAGTAGAAGTTGATCATTTGCAAGTAAAGGTCAAATGCATGGCAAGAAGGATTGGAATAAATAAATTTATTTGACTGGTAAAAAGGCGAGTATTGGTATGATAATCTAAACATATTATGCACAATAGATCCACCTGTACGAGCATTTCAAAAAAATTATTATTTATCAAAATGAGCATTTTTTATTCAAGATAAAGACGCTCTTACTGCCCAAAGCTGTTTATGTTAAACGTTGCTTCTTTGTAATAAATTAAAAATAAATATGGTCAAAACACTATCTGGGTGTGATAAGATTAAATCAACAAAATACATAAATAAACAAATAAAATAAATGAAAAAAATAATAATAAATGAAAAAAAAAAAATGCATCACAACATACTAACTTCGAATGGTTATATTTCTAAAAGTAGTAGGAGTGACACTAATTTTATTAGTTCAAATGTTAGACAAACGTGTTGGTTATCAAACTTAATTAGTTTCAGATCTCTGCTATGAGGGGGCTAGTTTTATTCAGATTAGCAAATGGTCAACTTCTACTATTTCTCCGGGATACCATGTTTTCCCAAGCTTTAGTGCTTCAAAATTACCAGATATCAATAAGAGATGACCGTCTTTCTGAAACTGGGTGATTTGATTTTTATGTTTTCTTTGTTTTAGTCTACGTCATCCTCAAAATATGTTTCAGATTCTGAGTGCTCTGAGTGCTCGCTATATAATACATTGTGTTCATCACTATTTAAGACATTATGTTATAAATAGTTGCATTTTTAATATAAATAACGGACAAAAAATTAGTATGGTTGAAAAAATATGAATATTAGTACGACTATTTTAGCCTATAATGCACATTACACAATACGTCCATCTGTACCTATATCGATTTACTGTGTTTCTGATGCTTTTTATGAAGCTTTTTTTTATAAAAAGCATTAGAAACATATTATTTTAGGTGTCACTACTGTAATTTTATATTAAAGTTTAAAACAAACCGTGCAAAAAGCCATTTGAATTAAAAAAGTCTTTTTTTTAAATAACTCCATAACATACTCGTTTCGAATGATCATATTTCCGAAAGTAATAGGAGTGACACCGATTTTTTTAGTTCATATGTTAGACGAACAGGTTGGTTATCAAACTTAATTAGTTTCATATCTCTGCTATGAGGGCGAGAGTAGTAGTTAGATTTTAAACATTTGCATTTTTGTGAAATTTATCACATAAAAGTTCCAATGTCTTCTGGCGCCCTTATAGTGACACCAATTTTATTACATATTTTTGCTGTATGCAAGTGTAGCTAGGAATTTATGCAAAAACGTTGGTATCATCATGAAGGCGCTTTGAGAAAATTGGCATTGAATATAGTAAAAAAAAAATTCATTTTCGGTCATTTTTAAACGGAGTTTGTGGCCGTCTACCTCGCAGTGACACCGAATTGACAGCTGTAATAGTATCTGAGAAAACCGTATAATAGTATAGAATTTAAAAATCCATGTCATTATAGGGGCACTTAAAGCAACAAGAACTTTAAAATCCGCAAATTTGAAAAACGCGCAAAAATGTGCCACTCCCCCTAAATTTTAAAAATTTAATTTCCCAAAAACGGTAAGGCAGACAAAGCTCATATTTTGCATAAACATTACATTTATGATAAGGAACAACATTTGCAAAAATGAAGAAAATTAAAAATGTCAACAATCACAACCTGCCTGATCCTTACAGACAATGGCTCTTAATTTATCTACGTAGATTTTTTTTTTTTTTTTGGAACAATTATTTCAGCGAAAGAAACGGAAAACATTTAATAACATGGTAATTTCTTCTAATGACTTAGTACAAGATGGATTTCGATTCTTTGGAAAGTATTCTCGTTTAGTTCTGAACGAAATATTTTTAATATGATGTTATTACGTGAAAATAATTATACAACTCAAATTCAAAATAATAGAATATCAGAACTGTTTGAACAAAACTTGTCCCTGAGTCGGGAAAAATGAACGCATGCAAATTAAAAAGACTAAAACTCGTTATTCATGAATGAGTAAATCAATTTAAACAACTTTTCAAACATTATTTTAACAATTTATGAATCATTTACACATTGGAAAAAATAGAGAAATTTATTATATGGGTCAAAAAATTAGAATAATCTATTCATTGAATGTGAATTTTAAACAGTAGCGAAAATATTTGCATACCTGTTACCCTATATAACTTGTCACAAGTATGGAGCTTGGCGCCCAGATAATTTTATGCTCTTTTAAAAGCCTTTTATTGCTCAAAATGGGTAGTCAAGGTGATAAATAAGAAAAAAAAATGAAGTTTAATATCGTATCATTTCTTAAAGTTAGAAAAAAAAAACTATCCAACTCAATTCAAATGAACGTTTTACAACCTATGGTATGTGAGATTTTAAAGAAATATAGAAGGACTGACAAACTAAAAAGTAACCGAAGTAAACGAGGTAGAAAAATTGTAACACCTGGCAGAGATGAACCCAAATTAAATTGTCCAAAATAATCGTTGAAAAATGCTTCTTACGTCCATAAGTGTTGGACAGAGTGTATAGTTATCTTATCCACGCCAACTACACTTGGACGGTTGCATAAACTGCAGTTTTAATTGTGGATCTACGAAGTAAGACCAAAGATAAACATGAAGCAGAAACGTGCACGACTCTCCTGGAGCAAAGAGAAGCTCAAACAGGGGCAGCAGGGTTGTAAAAGTATTATATTCAGTGATTAATCTTTTTTTGGAATATCCGTGAACAAAAAAAGGTGTTTGGGATTGACGTCTAAAAAGTAAAGTTATGAGAAATCTTGTGTAAGACGTTCTCTCCACTTTGGCACCTCTTCTTGGTTTGTGGATGCATGAGGGCTGCTGGAATTGGGAAGTTATATATATCTTAAAATACAACAATGCGTGACTTCCGCTGCTTATCAATAACACTGCATGATACTTCATCTGAGGCACAGCAGTTACACATTTAGTGACACATTTTATCTTTCAGCGAGATTCTGCTCCGTGTCACATCTCTAAATCGACTCATAGATTTTAAACAGAAAGAGGAATTTCGGTATTAAACTGGTCAAGCAACTCTACCATACCAATCTCAATACGATCAAGAATTTGTGGTACCGTCAAATCTAAAGAAAGCAGTTCAAGACCTGGTGCCCGCCAACAAAATTGAGTTCGTTGCCGCATTAAAGAGGGTATGGAAACTGTCAAAAACGTTTAATGTAAACAGGTGGTAGAATCCGTGTGAGAAAGGATTAAAGCATTGAATTCAGCAAAAAATGACGCATTCTAGTATTGAAATTCTTTCTTTTAAATTGTTTTTTCCCCTTTTAATTTAAATATTCTAATTTTTTTGACTCAATGTAAATCTTCACCACTATCAACTTTTGGATTATTCTGTCCAAGATTATTTTTAATTGAGTATATTTGAAATGAAATGCACACTTTAAGGTTCAAGAAAGGTAACACGTTCATTTAAATATCTAATTGCACGTATATTTGGTTAGAATCAACTTTTTTCCAAATAGGGGGAAATATTCTATTATTTTGAATTTGGGTTGTAGTCCTTTACCCGTATCACACCCGAGGATCCCATGTTCCAATCACAGTAGTGACTTTCCCGGATTAGGGAACCTTCGGGAAGATAGCCCTTTATAGTATGCTCACAGATGATATGGAATCGGCAAAAGACCAGTTAAGACGAGTTTATCTGAATGAGGGGAAATGTAAAAATTTTAAGGATGCACGTGGTCCGCTAATTTCAAGGTGACTCTGCTTGATATAGAGACTAAGGTACATCTGAAAAAGCTGACATCCCTGAAAAATATTAGATTCGTCATTTCCGCCTTTAAACCGGATGTGCATTTCCATCTCATCGGTGGCCAGACTATACGTGTATATAAAGTAATTCAAAAAAATTTTCACGTACTTTCAATTGTATTCCTATCCAAATATCATCTGTGATATCTTTTAGCATGTAGTCGATGAACATATCATAAGTCTTATCCCTCAGAGTGATCAAATGTCCCGTATACTCTGTTTTGCAATATTCTTCGGCATCGGTCCAGGTTTTCCTTTCCTTAACAAAATTGAAGCAAGAAGTTCGATATTTCCACCCGGAGTTGTTGTTTTCTGAACACAATTTCGCATCCAATGGTGCTTCAATTGCTGACATTTTGGTTACACCTGAAAGTGAACATGTAACTATAATTTATTCAAAAGTTATTGAGCAATCACGAATTGCTTATCATCCTCATTTGACCAAGTCAGTGTTGCCAGATTGGGGGAAATTTCCCCATTTTGGGGAAATCTGGTGCTCTCTGGGGAAATTTTGGGGAAATGGGTTTTGAGGGGAATTCTTTGGGGAAACATTTTTTTCTTGGGGAAAACCTGGGGAAAAAAATTGTGGTTAAATTTGCGTCTTGACATCTGGTAGTTACATTCAAACAGCGTTGGTTTAGCTTTGCTCAACTTTATGGAATTCGCATTTCGTATTATGTGGAATATTATGCTACGGAATTTGCATTAATAGTCTTGCGTGAGTTATTAGTTGATACTTGAAACAGGCAAAAATAAGTGTATGAAGAATGTTCTTGGATAAATATATACAAAAATCATAGTATAATTGCACATACAGAAGCAGAGTAGTAAATGTGAGTAGAAAAAAAAATATTTGGCTATTTCTTATCTCTCGGTCAGGCGATTGTATTTATGACTAGTGGCACCCGCACGGTTTTGCACGTACTAGAAAATTAAAAGATATACAGGTTCCCCTGTATATTTACAAATAATGGTATACGCCCAAAATGTCGCGGCCAAAATGTCACCGTCCCAAAATGCCGCCGGTCCAAAATGTCGCCGGTCCAAAATGTCGCCAGTCCAAAATGTCGCCGGTCCAAAATGTCGCCGGTCCAAAATGTCGCCGGCCCAAAATGTCGCCGGTCCAAAATGTCGCCGGTCCAAAATGTCGCCGTCCCAAAATTCGCTAGTTCAATTGGTACGAAAAATTTAAATGTACGTCGATGCTTTTCAGCATAAAAGTTGCGAAAGAATATTAATTGCCCTTCAAAGTAAGTTCCTTCGAAAAATCCAAAAGTTTTCTTCTGTCTTAATTCGCAAACATCAGACAAATTCCAGAAAATTAATAGTTTTCAGAAAAACATACGTTTTTCTGTATACTATTACAAACGTAAACATGCGAAAGGCTGCTGCAACGGAATTCTCTTTCTCGTTTAATCTGATTAATAATAATACTCAAGATGTTACGCAAAGGATCAAGATGTAACGCAAGGATTCAGACAAAAAATTGGTATGGAAGTAAAACTAAACTGTCCTAAACGCGAATGAAAGAATAATGAGGCGCAATGTGAATATGGCAAGAGAATAGGCGGTTTGTATTTTTTGGCGTAACGAAGTAAAAACAAATAACTCCTTCACTCTAGCATATTATTACGGTAGCGACAGGTCAGCCATTTAGGGGATCAGGCGGAATAGCCTCCGACTTTGATTTTTTTTTTCTATATATACAAGTGGAAGTGGTTTTTATAGCAATCCTATGAAATTTGCATTGGTTATACGCCCGTTATCCTCCCTCTCCCCTTTCACTGGAAAAATTCGAAATCACGGGCCGGGTAGAAATAAAGTAGAAAAGCATCTTAATGAAATTTAATTTTCTCATAGATTTATTAACATCACCCTAAGAACTGTAAAAAAAAAAAAAAAAAAAAACAACTGTACGTTTTCAGTAAGATATACGTTGGTTAAAGTAAGATCAAAACTATTCTGAGACTTTTTCTGGAAATGAAACTGAAGAAGTTAAATAAGACTGCTCGAGACTCTCCTCTGAGAGGACATTTGTATGTCCTTTGCGACCGGGATTTAGGGACAGCAAAACAAATGTTTAACAGAGATGACAGATTATTGCCGTGGGAACTCCGATCTCTTATGAGTAAAATTCTGAAATTACGTCGAAATGTTCACCGTCAAATCTTTTGAAATCAATGAAACCCATAGCTGCTAAAACAGGTGTCTTTCACTCAGATTTTTGAAAAACGACTCTACGCGATGACAAATATTTTCAATTCTCAACATTCACGAAATTTATATATTCAATAGAACATCAAGAGACAATTTCAGAACAGCTATTTTATTGAAGGTTTTCAAGAGGATACTTTCATGCTTGCGAAGTAGCGCTTGTCAGCTGAATCACATTTTCCAATTTTAAATAGAAAAGAAAAATATTTCATAATGTATGGTGAAATGACTGATATCAATGAGATTATTCAGATCAATTTTGACCTAGATTTATTTTTAAAATGAGTTTCAAAAAGTAATAGATCCAGCTTAATATAGCTTGGTAATTCAGAAAGAAAAGAATATTGATAATAATAATAATAAACAAATAAGTTTTTCTCTCTCAGAAAAAATTGCTATTTTAATTAGTGAATTTTTACTACGCAAAATTGTATAAGAATGCAAACTCAGTTTTTATTTAACACCCACGTTAGTTAAAGTGCTACAAAAATGAGAGGAATACACGGCTAATTTAGATTTTATTGATATCTTGCTCAACTTCTCATATTTAAGTTCAGTATATTTTTCATTGTTTATTTAATTACACTGACTCACGTAAACGATTACGAAACTCAACTTAGAACGAAAATAAGGCTTGTTTTCGTTTAATTTCACTTGTATGCTACATTTTTGTATGAATCCTCGCATTACTTCTTGAGATATAGCAGTCACATAAAACGATAAAAATTATTCGGTGATCCATCCTTTTGGGATGACTAAAGCCAAAAATAAATGAGCAACTCGCCCTTTAAGATATACCTGCAGACCGAATTTTGTCTTAACCCTTGTACAGTAGACCCTCGTTTTACGCGGGTGTTATGTTCCACGGAAATGTGCGTAAATCGAAACCGCGTAAATTGAGACCTAATATTAGTGTCAAAATAGGGATTAGGTTCAGTAGATAAAAAAATACTTCATTCTAGTGATGACTAATTGTATAATAAGTTTAATGTGTACTTATATCGATTTTTATGCATAATGTGCATAAAGAAAACAAACTAATTTCGTGTTCTGTTTATGAAGAAGAGCTGGCTATGATAGTCTTTTGGTAGTCATTAAGAATTTTTCCTCTAATTCTTTGCGGAGCATTAACGCATCCACGATCACTTGCGTCATTTCCTTGATAAAATCTTCCTTTACTAACAAATCAGAAAAAAAGATCATTTCTATTGTCTACGAATGCTGGTTCAAAATCTTCAATGTGAGCGTTTTTGGTTGTGTGTCACCGGAGTCGGTATCCTCGTTGGTTTTGACCTCCTTTGTCACTCCTAAAAGCTCTTCTTCCAGTGAGTTCTGAACTGTGTGAGTTTAATCACTTTACTTCTGATGGAAAAAGCTCTAGAACCAATCGCATAAAATGTCTCTAAGGACCCAAGTTCGATTATTAGCACGCCAAAATGCGTTAGTTACGAGTAATCTGCAATCTATAGGAGCTTGGGTTTTGAAAGAGAGGAAAATGTTACCTGTTTGTATTGCCGCATCAGCGTAAAACCGAAACTCATCTGCTTAATAAACCCGCCGAAAACGAGGGTCTACTGTATTACTTTTTGAGATATATCAGTCACAGATAATAAAAAAGAAAGGAAAGAAAACATTCGATTGCTCCACCCTCTGGTGTTATTGGCCCCAAAATCTGTCCCCCTGCTGCTTCCTAACATTTTATTTGATTCCGTTCATCATTTTTTGAGCAATGACAGTCACGCATATCGATGAAAACGTTCAGTTACTCCACTATCTTGAACGAATTGACGCAAAGAAACCACGCAGCCCTAAATCATATATGGGTACTTGCGGGTATCGTTCGAATTCTTACTACAGGTTTTGACGTAGAATGGTCCCAAAAAATCGGTCACATACAAACGCACACTATTCTTGAAGAAAAGTTTAAAATAATTTATCGAACGTCAGAACTGAACGCCGTCAGAACGTTTTACAGTTGGTAGATAGCGAGTCACAAGAAATAAGATAACGTAACGCTTGTATTCTATTTGTTTGCTGAAAAACAGCCGAGAGTTGCAAATCAAAACGGAATAATCTTTTTAGAATTTATCAAGAAATTCAGTTAGTCCAGTCCCATTTTTAACGAAGACATTCATTAAAGGCAGTAATCATTTATTCTGCAAATTTGGTGTTAAACAGCATTTTTGTACATTTGCATTTTTCTTACCAACTGAATGAGCGAATTTTGGATCTACAACATTTTGGACAGGCGACATTTTGGCCCGGCGACATTTTGAACAGGCGACATTTTGAACAGGCGACATTTTGAACCGGCGACATTTCGGCCCGGCGACATTTTGGATCGGCAATATTTTGGCCCGGCGACATTTTGGACCAGCGACATTTTGGACCGGCGACATTTTGGACCGGCGACATTTCGGCCCAGCGACATTTTGGGCCGGCGACATTTTGGATCGGCGACATTTTGGCCTGGCGACATTTTGGACAAGCGACATTTTGACCCGGCGACATTTTGGCCGCGACATTTTGTCCCGCGACATTTCGGTGGCGACATTTTGACCCCAAACCACAAATAATGCATGATGAATTTCTCGCCAATTGGCTTGCCCATGTTACGGTTCCACATTATGATAACTTGGTAGTTTAGTCGTCCATCTTATGATAATTTTGCTCTGGAAAATGTTCATAAAATTGGAATAGAAAAAGAACAAAATCCAATTTTTGAAAAATCGCTTAAAGGTGCACACCCCCATGCTATAAACTGATTCTTTGCCAAATTTCATGAAAATCAGTCGAACTGTCTAGGTGCTATGCGCGTCACAGAGATCCTGACAGAGAGAGAGATCCGGAGAGAGAGACTTTCAGCTTTATTATTAGTAAAGATGAAAAAAGATAAAGATAAAGAAAAAAAAAAGCGAAAATGGGAAGAAAAAAAAGTTGGGGAATTTTATAAGAAAATTTGGCTACTTGGGGAAAAAAAATTTTTTTCAAGAGACAAAAATATCAGGGAAAGTCGATTCATTTTATAAAAATATTAGTGGAAAAATAATTTTTGTATTTGGGGAATTTTGATAGAAAACATCTCTTTTTGGGGAAAAGTTGGGAGGGAATTGGGGAAATCTGGATTTGACCATCTGGCAACACTGGACCAAGTTGATGTTGCTCTGATTTTTCAGATTACCGTGACAACAAGAGTATAAGACTACCTGATTATTGACAACCTGATATTTATTAAGAGGACAAATTTTCGTCGCTATGTTTACATCGTTCGCATTCATTCAAGGCTCAAGCAGATTAAAAAGGGAAAGGGGAGTAAAATTACGTTTTTTTAGGAAAAACATTCACATAGATGAACTTAAAAAGCAAAACTTCATCTAAATACAAAATTTCCAGATTACTAATCCCTAGGAAATACAAATCCCATAAAGGTATAACACTGTAAATTTAATATTTATCGCAGGTATAAGAGTGCGCGTTTGCCATAATAACCAAATCTATATTACCGCATCCTAATGACTATTTCTTCTTCTATGGATATGCCTAGCGTTACCTAAAGGAGACGAGCTGATGTGTGTCATCACATGACTTCCTTTTATTCCAATTTTAATGTCGTTTTCCCATTATTGGCAATTTTAATGTGATTCAATAGTATACTCTCTAAATATCACCACCAGTGGCCACATTGAAACCAAATTTAAAAAAAAAAATCACTAAATTTGTCGCCAAGTTGGAGACAAAACTTGGCGACCAAAAGACTGGCGATATATCGCCAAGTGTCCGCCAAATTATAACACCACTTAAATATACATCGAAATTAACAATGATTTCCCCCCAAAAAGGGGCAAAAGGTCCCTTTAGAAACACCCGAATGCAACCAAAAGAGCAGGTGCACAGCTAGACCCTACTAGGAGTCTACGTACCAAATTTCAACTTTCTGGGACATACCGTTCTTGATTTATGCGACATACATACGCACATATATACATACGTAGATACGGACGTCACGAGAAAAGTCGTTGTAATTAACTCGGGGAACGTCAAAATGGATATTTCGGGTATTTATACATTCTTAGGCACTTATCCGCGTGTGGTCGGGTTGAAAAAAAAAAACTCAACATTAATTCGGGGGTGAAAAAAATGGAAATTAAGGCCGAATTTTGAGTGAAATTTTTTTCGCGAATACAATACTTCCTTTTTTGTAAAAGGAAGTAAAAAGGAAGTATTGTATTCGCGAAAAAAATTTGAAATTGAGTTTTCTTTTCAACCCGACCACACGCGGATAAGTGCCTAAGAACGTATAAATACCCGAAATATCCATTTTGACGTTCCCCGAGTTAATTACAACGATTTTTCTCGTGACGTCCGTATCTACGTATATGTGTGTATGTATGTCGCATAACTCAAGAACGGAAATGTCCCAGAAAGTTTAAATTTGGTACATAGACTCCTAGTGGGGTCTAGTTGTGCACCTTCCATTTGGCTGCATTCGGATGCTCCAAAGGGAGTATTTTGCCTCTTTTTCGGGGGAAATCATTGTTAATTTCGATGTAAACTCAAGTGGTGTTATAATTTGGCGGATACTTTTAAATTTGGTTTCAATTTGGCCAATACTGGTGATATTTAAAGAGTTAACTATTGAATCACATTAAAACCGCCAATAATGAGAAAATGACATTAAATTGGCGTAAAAGGAAGTCATGTGATGCACACATCAGCTCGTTTGTAAAAGGAAGTAAAAACCACCAGTCATAATATGACGGGTGTGGTTCTCTTCTCTATTTCCATACAAGTCTATTTGTAGAAACAAGAAACTCAACGAGTAGGGTCCTATCGCAATCTCAGAATGCGAAAAACATAGTTTGAATTCAAGACGTCAAATTTCAAATAAGTTTTTTTATGGCATTTATTTTTTTTGGTGAACTACTAAAGCTTAAGGTAACTTATTAAAACTCATGTGGACTGTCAGAAATTAAACTTTCAACTTTGACGATTGATCAATCCTCGCACTATTTCTTTATTTTTGACAACCATTTCGTCACCATATCACGTAGCGCTTGATAAAACAAGAACGCTCAAATCTTTGACGAAATGGTTTTCGTTCTGATTTCATCACATTACTTATTGTACTGCATTCTGGAAGTTTTTCCCTCGCTCTCTCACCCGTACTTATTAGAGAGAGAGGATTCATTAAGAAGATTAGCATATTTTTTGTTTATTGTTGAATTTGTTTTTGCTAATTAATTGAAAAAACCACAACGATGAAAAAAAAAGGAAAAAAAAAAGAAAGAAAAATATTATATTGATTTGAATTTTTGGCATCTGGAATTCAAATTATGTTTTTCGCAATCACGAGCGTGTGTGTGTATGAATGAGCGTGTGTGTTTGTGTTGGCTCATGTATGTGGGTGCGTGTATATGTGTGTATGTATGTACGTGCGTGCGTTTTGCGTATGCAGTGCTGTGTGTGTACGCGCGGGTGTGTGTGTAGGCGTTCGTGTGTGTGTATGTAGGCATATGTGTTTGTGTCTGTGTGCAGGCATGAGTGTGTGTATGTGTGTGTGTAGGAGTGTGTGTTTGTGTCTGTGCGCAGGCATGAGTGTGTAGGCGCGTGTGTGTAGGATATGGACGCAACCTGGAGACGGTTTTCGCGAGAGGAGCAGCATCGTGAGGCCGGTCGACGCGACGATGGTGATGGCAGAGGGTGCTGGTGGGAAAACAAAATCAGCGTATCATCAAAAACAGTCAAGTGAGAATAATAAGCAATCGTGATTGCTCAAAAAAAAAAAAAAAAATTGACAAGAGTCAAAACATACAATAGTAGGTTATCTTTGATGACCGAGGGAAATGTTCGAAGAATCTCCCCTAGAATTTTTCCGAGAAAACAGTTCGAAGAAAAATATTGCAGACAATTTTAGATAATGTTGGGGAGAGGAGAATTCGGGGATCATCTCACCAGAATGTGTAAACATTGAACTTTTTAAATCAAAGTATTCACTAATTCTTAAGGAATTTAACGGGATCAGTGATTCTGGTATGAAGAGCTGTAGCCCGATAGCCACTTCCCTGGATTCGTCACTACACAAAAACATACTAAGCAAAACATTTAATACTGAGTGAAATAGATGCACTAAAGTTATCAACAGTTACAGAATCAAAACAAAAACCTTACCTTTTTGGCAAACAAAAGGCAGCTCATGAAAACAAGACCTGTCATTCCATTCCCCATTCCCTTTTGCTGAACAATGCCTCATACCATGCGCGACGCAGAAACGCTGTTCTACGCAGTCCTCCTAAAAACGAATATTTATGAGTTTATACAGGTTGAAAGACAAAATCCCTTCCCACCCTCTGAAATTTCGAACTCAGATGCTAATCCTAGCATTACGACGCTGCCAGGTTAGGTTTGTTCATGGCCCCACTAGATGGCGCTGACGCTTAACGGGCCTTGACAATTTATGACTTTTCCGTGTGTAACCGATGCAACTATGATCCGGTCCTGCATCCACCAATCAACGTCAACGTTTCTTTATTTTTGTTTGGACGTTACCCATTTGGCCGCAAAAGGCGCTGAACGGAACCCCCCTGCTTCCACCAATCAATGGCAACGTAATGGAAACGGGGGTTCCCTATAGCGTCCTCTTTGTTGCCATGAGTTTCAGCGTTTAAGCGTTAGCGAAATTTAGTAGGGCCTGGTTTGTTCCAAGTAAGGTTTAATGTTTTTTTTTTTAAATGTTTATTTAAAAAAAAAACGTATAACTGGACTATTAATGTGACTTAATTCATTAGAGACTAAATTGATGTCAGAACGAACATGTTTTTCAGAAAAATAGACGAAATTCAATACATATCTTACGTTACTCTGTCCAACTACTGTGTCCGAAGGCTCGCCATAAGCCCAGTTGGTGAAGTTTGCTGCAGTGCCATCTGCCCAGGAGAAGCCACCCGGTCTTGAATCAGACAGCCCAATCCAGATATTTTCACGTATTTCCAAATTAATGAAAGTTTTCAGGAAATCTAAAACGTACGGTGAAAAACATCATAATCTCTTTTTTCAAATGCTAAGTTTTTCGCTGTTTTTTCGCGTGGAATCAGTGGCTCTCTCATAGAGTAAAGAAATTACATAGAGAGGCCCTGCTATTCGGAACTCCAGCGCTCGAATACGCTACCTTGCGGTGATTTATAAAACTGCGAATGCAACTAAAACATTGCCACGTTGCGCTCCACGTGTATCTGTTGACGTAAACGCGGTCAGTTTGTTCTGAGTAACGCATTCAACATGTCTAAGAACGCCTTCAACAACAGAAATTAATTCCTCCCTTAGTAGTATTTTCGAGCTTCTCAAAATAAATTAGTTTTCCTTATTTCTTTCAAAAAAGTATTAAATGGTGGAAGCGTAAACAAGAAAACTCTGGATTAACAAAATTGGATAACGTTATACCAGGTAAAATTTTTTATTGTTTTGTATGAATTTGTAAGAATATGAGTTTTTTTTAATCTTAAATTAATTTAACTAACCATCTTTTACAGCAGCATTTAGTTGAAATGGACGGTGTGCAAAATATTTTCTTGAATATATTATCGTAGAACAAAATGAAAAATGTTTCACCGAGAAAGAATTTACTTTATTCCTTTTATTCGCAGCTGAAAGGTTTCGCCAAATTTGTTTAGGGTTATAGTTTTGGAATTGTGCGAGCAAAGTAGCCTTGGCGAGATTTCGCGTTTTTAGTTAAACCATTTTTAATTTTTATCATGAGTGGAATAAAATGATAGTAAGATTACAGAATTCGATAAGTAAAAAGAAATAATGGTCAATCAACTGAAAAGAAAACTACCACCAAATATAAACTGTGAGTACACATTTTATTTATTTTGTTCTGAGTGAATTTGAATAAATATCAGTTTTTCAATTCGATGAAGAAAAAAAAACGAACTTAACAACATTGACTGGACACTTTTCCTTAACCTAATTCCACATAAATGATTTAAATAACCTTTGTTACTACAGTATCCTACTGAAATAGAAAGTATGCAAATAAATTTTCTTGAAAATATTTATTGCAGAACAGATTGAAAAATCCAGAAAGAACGTTAAGAATTTGAACAATAAAAAATAAAAGTTCGCCAAAAATCTGTTTATAAGGTTATGGTTTTAAAATTGTGTGAAAGAATAATGTATCTTGACAAGATTTCGCATATCAGGTAAATCATTTCCATGACGAATGAATTAAATGCATGATTTCTTTAGATATCCAATCATATAGTCATAGAAATAAATTATCTAGTATTAAACGTTACTCTTGACAGTCTGCCACGTATGTGCACTATGTGACAAAAATGTCAACAAATGCCGGAAATGTCACGAAACTGAACTTAATATGTACTAATGTATAGAAAAAACGGTACAAAATGAAAATGCCGTTCGAAGCGAACCAAAAATTTATGAATTCCGAATTCAACATCGTGAAAATGGCTGCTTCAGAACAACTTACTGTGTGTTCTGCATTAATTGTTTACTTTCGTAATACTTTTTGGTTTCTAATCTCTTTCTATATGGGTCAGAATAACCAAAAGACTTTGAAAAATCTTTTCAAATGCATAAAGCGAAAAAATCATACATAACAACAAAAATCACAACACTTTTAGCATTTTCTTCGTTACCACATGCGTTTGTTTCAGTTTTTAATTCCGCCATTAGACAGTGACTGCAGTGCCCCCATAGTTCGTTGGAGTTGCGAATACTACGAAATTGAAGCCGGAAGTTGCACCGCTGTATCCCAAGATCCTTAGCTTCTTGCTAAATATCTTGAGATACATTTTGATTCAAAACATTCCATGTCTGAATCGCATTTGGTTGCTAATTTAAACTTTGATATTATTGCAAGTTTATGAAGCACGTTTTTGAAATTGCATTAAAAAATGAATTAAAATGTAAACCAATCCGCCAGCTACTTTTTTCGGTCTCTTTGCGAGATTGGTGAAAACTATTCTCGCGAAGCGATCATGTTTTCAGAACCTCACCTGTTGTTCTGACTACAGACTCGGCTTTTGTTTTTAAACACAATTTATTTCACAGCACAGGAAAGAAAGTTTGATGAAGATATTTACAGTGATGAAGGTAACTCATTTTTATCTTATGATCCGTACATCTTAAAGATGAATATATAACACAACTCTTTTCTTAACGTATGCGTAACGTAATTCTACAAGAACGCTAATATTTTTGTTATTCTTTTTCAAAACCAAAAATGGGTTGCCAGATCTCAAGTTTGAATATGATACAACGGAAACAGGAAATACAAAATTTGTTTGGAGTGGTAACACCTGTCATTGCACCGCTGTATCCCACAATTCCGGCTTCAATTGCATCTCCTTTTACCATAGACGGTGCCGTAAACTTCTTTACTCTATGGGCTCTCTCCAACTCAAACTCGTCAATATATCGTCGCCTCATAGCAACAGTAGAAAAGCTAGCATTTATTCTGTGACTTAGATATCTTACTGTTGCTATGTTGCGACGATGCATACAGCACTTCTTCGAATTGCAGTATTACTAAAAATAGTTTTATTTGAAGTAGGGGAATATGGGGTAGAGTGAAATAGTGGGGCAATGTGAAACATTTACTCTGTTTTTAGCGTCACTGATCAGGTTATATTTTAACAACTAGACTATCACCCGTCATGGTATGACACAGGGGTGTGCTTCGAGTTTTAGCGGCCCTGTGCGAAATTTGTTTTAACAGTCGATAAATAATCATTTTTGGTATTTATTTATTCTCCCCCAAAACATTACCCGCTGTAGTGTGTCACCCAGCTGCATAAGTTAGTTTGAAATTTTTATAAGTAATTACAAAATTAATGTGAAAAAATATGACACAAAATATGGTTGCAAAGAAAATTTTTGGAATCCGAAATTGATGAAATAAAGACCGGTATCCAAATTGTGTTGTTTTCAGCCTCGTGAAGGGGAGGATGGGGGGGGGGGAAGGTCATGAAATACGGAATTGAAATCTAACTTCAGAACAACGTACAAAAAAAAAAAAAAAAACACGAAATATGTTGACATTTTTCTGCCTTTTCACATTTTTACTACTAGCAAATATAGAGTCATTCCATGTCAAGTAACCTAGGGTTCCCCGTTCAACCATCTCCGATTTGGATGAAATTTTACAGAAGTGTATAGATGCCTTTGGAACTAACCTATGCAAATTTTCAGCTTCCTAGATCCAATCCAAATCCTGATGATCTAGGATCTGCGAAAAATGAGATCCAAAATGGCGGATTAGCTTTTTGTGTGAAATTTAGACTAAATTTACAGAAAATTTTATCACACTGGAAGCCTGAATTTTTGGCGCTCAAAGTACAATTAGCTGTTAATACATTAAAGTATTTTTGGAAATTTGAGCTCAATTAGATTTTTTATAGTGCGCGTGAAAACTCGTGAAAAAGCACGCACGGAATTTTTTTCCTGGATTTTAGATTTTTATAAAATCTGAATAAAAATAATTCAAAGGCTCGTACTTTCAGATTACATTATGAAAGTACTTGTTTTTAATGGGTTACTACAGTTTCAGAGCTTAAATATCTATTTTCTAAAAGATAATGTCAAACAAAGTGGCTATCAAAACCGTTCAAGTGAAAAATAGCTTTTTTTCAAAGCCCTCAAGTTTGTCACCTCGCATCTTCTTTTCTTTAATACAGTATAATCCCACTAATGCGGATACTAACAGGACAAAATTATATATCCGCAATAGAATTGGGTCCACAGGACAGGGGTTTAAAAGTGCCTTGGACTCGGGGTATTAAAAATTGTCCGCATAAGAGGGGTGTCCGTTAGGAGTGGTTTTAGTGTATCATTAGCAAGAACAGATTTCTTCCTTTCAACTCAACACTCTACTCAAAAAACTCATTTTTCCTTCGATGGTGTTCTTTCGAAGAGGGATAAAAAAAAAGAAATAGAAATTCTGTCTGTCGTAACGAATAGACATGTTTAAGTTCAGATTACGGAAAATTTTATCACACTGAAAGCCTGAAATTTTAGGAGCTCAAAGTACTTTTGGTTCTCAATACTTTCTGGTATTTTTATGAATTTGAGTTCATTAACTTTTGTGTAGCACGCATGCAAAGTAGCAAGTAAAACGCTGAGGAGAAATTTTTCCCTAGATTTTAGAATTTCATCAAGTCTGGAAAAAAAAAATATTAATTTGAATTTTGTCATCTTGAATTCAAATTATATTTTTCGCAATCACGAGTGTGTGTGTGTGTATGTAGGCGTGTGTGTTTGTGTGTGTGGGGGGAGGGTATGTGTGTTTGTGTGTAGGGGGGAGGTATGTGTATGTGTGTGTAGGCATGCGTGTTCGTGTCTGTGTGCAGGCATGAGTGTTGGTAGTTGTGTGTATGAGTGTTTGTGTGCGTGCGGGCGGAGTATGTGTATGTGTGTGTAAGCATATGTGTTTGTGTCTGTGTGCGGGCATGAATGTGTGGGTAGTTGTATGTGTTTGTGTGGGTAGTTGTATGTGTTTGTGTGTGTATGTGTAGGTGTCTGTATGTATGCGTGTGTGTAGGTGTAGGTGTCTGTATGTATGCGTGTGTGTATGTGTTTGCGTATGTGTGTGTAGGTGTGTGTATGTATGCGCGTGTGCGTAGGATATGGATGCAACCTAGAGACGGCTTTCGCTATAGGAGCAGCATCATGAGGAACCGGTCGACGGTGATGCTGCAGAGGGTGGCGGTGGGAAAATAAAATGATAGCACGCCAAAAACAGTCAAATGAAAGCAATAAGCAATCGTGATTGCTCAAAAAAAAATATCAAAAGCTCGTACTTCGTAATTACGTTGTCAACATACATGTTTTTAATGGGTTATAGTTGCAGAGCGTAAATATTGATTTTGTAAAAGATATTGGCATCCAAAGTGACTTTCAAAATAGTTCTCATGAAGAATAGCCTATTTTTAATGCGCTATAGGTCAAGTTTGTTACCTTGCATCTTCTTTTCGCTGTACCATTAGAAAGAAAAAAAAAATCAGAATATTTTAGTGACCCCTTAACTTCAAAATATTTTAGCGGCCCTGTGCGGCCGCACAGTTTGCCCCCCCCCCCCCCTAGCACGCCCCTGGTATGACGGGTGAAAATTGTTTCTACATTTGAACGAAGCAATTGCTTGTTGGTGATATTTTGATAGTTGAAATTTTAATCCTAACACCAGTGAATTAACCCTAAATTCCAGTAAATAGCATTGTTTTGATTTCTTCGTTTTGTTAAAATGGAAGTCTTACCAAGTAAAACAGTTAAGTTACCGGATCGAGTTCAACCTTGTCACAATAAAGAATTTCCCTGCATCTTAAACGTAACCAAAACATATTATTAAATTATCATGCAGTGGCGCGAGTTTCATTGTTGAAACACGCGGGTTACTCGATCATCGGCTATTATCTATATAAAGATGTAGTACCACATGTAGTCTAATCCACTCAAGAAAAACCTATCTCTACAGATCAAAACACATCAATGCAAGCAATTTTGAAAAATTGATACTCATATTGTAATATTTTGTGGTTAGTCAAAATTTATTTTTGATATTATTAAAATGATAAAATTTTTGTTATTAACGTTTGAAATATTATTTTCAATCTACTAACATTCGGTGCACTAGATATTTATGTAACATTAAGCTCATTTTCATTCCTAATATTTAGTACAATTAGTCATAAGCATGCAAAATGAAATAGTTTATTACAGTTACTGATTCAGTCCTTTGGTAAATCGCTTTCGTAATAATTTGTTGATATTCTATAATTTGCCCCCCCCCCTACTTCTACATTTAATAGATCACATATTTATTCATTACTAGCCGCCTGCGGCCACCAGCTGGTCCGCCTTTTTACGCCATTCGCCTTTTTGCGCCAGAGTTGCCGCCTTCGGCGGCTACTTAGAAAATTTAAAGACGGTATTAATCAATGTTTTTCGCTTTTTTCTCAATATTATCATTCGCCTTTTTACACCGATGTTGCCGCCTTCGGCGGCTGCTTAAACAAATTTCGTGGCGGTATCAATCAATCTATATCTATCTATATCATTAGTAGCTTGAATAAAATATTTTCTAAATCTATCTCCAGTTCTGTCGTTTGGAATATTTTTAAAGGAGGGGGAGACACAAACGACGTACTCTTCATGCAAATTTTGTCGAACAATAACAAAAAGCACTTCCACTTTTATGTGAAAGCATTGTTTTTCAAAGTCATGGTGTGTGTGTGTGGGGGGGGGGGGTCACTAACACCCCGTTGAAATTCCTTAAATGACGGGCATGCCTCTTTCTTGCTGTCTATCTACTATATCGACCTCTACATTTGTCTATCTATCAAGCTATACGATCTGTGCATATCTACCTCCTGACAGCACAATATTTTTTTATTTATATAAGTATTAATTCGAAAACAAAATCATTTTTTGTCCACTCAACCTCTATCTATTTCTTGCTGTCCATCTACTATATCGACCTCTACATTTGTCTATCTATCAATCTATACGATCTGCGTATATCTATCTCCTGACAGTACAATCTTTTTTTTATTTATATCAGTATTAATTCGAAAACAAAAACATTTTTTGTCCACTCAACCTCTATCTGTCTCTGTATCTACCTAACCTAACCGCCAATTCGTAACAGAAACGAAGATCATGCAAAAAATCGCGGGCTTTATTTAATCAAAATAGCATTCAAAAATAAAGGCTCTATGTTCCCCGTAGTGTTCAAAAAGTAGCGCTTGAAAAAAAAAAAAAAAGGTGAAGAGAAGGCAAACGATTTCAGTTGGATCACGTGATGAGGTAAACTCGGAACTCAGCCGGCAAGCGAACAGCTCGCGTTGTGTTCTGCCATTAAAAAAATTGTAAAAAAAAAAAAAACTATTGCGTATTTTTCAAAACTTTTTTCTTCTGAAGGGGGCGGAATGTTTTTACTATTACCAACTAAAATTTTAGAATTGAGGGTTCAATACTTGTCGCAGGATGGGTTTCGAAAAAAACTAAACCCAGAAAAAAATGTAAAATAAAGTTTTTTTCAAAAATCTATAAAAAATACAAAAAATGCTCTATCTTCAAAATTTTTTCATTCATCATATTTAAAATTAAATTTCCTACACAATAGTACAAAAAATATCCGTCTGGCGCGATTGGTTCGGGATCTGTGAGGTCAAAAGTACTAAAAAGTGCTAAAATAACATAAAACATTAAATAACTTTTTTCTAATTAAAATATCAAAAATCGAAGCCCGAGGTGAACAACTTCAGCAAAAACTACACCTGTATACCAAATTTCATCTTTCCAGGCCTTACCGTTTACCCGGGATGCGCGCCACAAACACACACACACACACACACAAACATCTTATTTTATTTTATGTACTAGCCGCCTGCGGCGACCAGCTGGTCCGCCTTTTTACGCCATTCGCCTTTTTGCGCCAGAGTTGCCGCCTTCGGCGGCTGCTTAGACAATTTAGCGACGGTATTAATCAATGTTTTTCTCTTTTTTCTCAATATTATCATTCGCCTTTTTACACCGATGTTGCCGCCTTCGACGGCTGCTTAAACAAATTTCGTGGTGGTATCAATCAATCTTTATCTATGTATATCATTAGTAGTTTGAATAAAATATTTTCTAGATCTATCTCCAGTTCCGTCGTTTGGAATATTTTTAAAGGAGGGGGAGACACAAACGACGTACTCTTCATGCAAATTTTGTCGAAAAATAACAAAAAGCACTTCCACTTTTATGTGAAAGCATTGTTTTTTCAAAGTCATGGTGTGTGGGGGGGGGGGGGCACTGACACCCCGTTGAAATTCCTTAAATGACGGGCATGCCTCTTTCTTGCTGTCCATCTGCTATATCGAACCCTATATTTGTCTATCTATCAATCTATACGATCTGCGCATATCTACCTCCTGACAGTACAATCTTTTTTTATTTATATAAGTATTAATTCGAAAACAAAAACATTTTTTGTCCACTCAACTTCTATCTATCTCTTTATCTACCTAACCTAACCGCCAATTCGCAACAGAAACGAATATCATGCAAAAAATCGCGGGTTTTATTTATTTAATCAAAATAGCCCTCAAAAATAAAGGCCACGTGATGAGGAAGTGCGTAACTCAGCCGGCAATGCTTACAGGTCGCGTCGTGTTCTGCATTTAAAAAATTGTAAAAAAAAAACTTTTGGGTATTTTTAAAAACTTTTTTCTTCTGAAGGGGGCGAAATGTTTTTACTATTACCAACTAAAATTTTGGAATTGAGGACTCAATACTTTTTGGGGGATGGGTTTCGAAAAAAACTAAACCCAGAAAAAAATGCGAAATAAAGGTTTTTTCAAAAATTTATAAAAATTACAAAAATTGCTCTATTTTCAAAATTTTTTCGTTCATCATATTTAAAATTAAATTTCCTACACTATAGTACAAAAAATATTTGTGTGGTGCGATTGGTTCGGGGTCTGTGAGGTCAAAAGTACTAAAAAGTGCAAAAAAACGCATAAAACATTAAATAACTTTTTTTCTATTAAAAATATGAAAAAACGAAGCCCGAGGTGCACAACTTCAGCAAAAACTGCACCTGTATACCAAATTTCATCTTTCTAGGCCTTACCGTTTTCCCGGGATGCGCGCCACACACACACACACAAACATCTTATTTTATTACTAGCCGCCTTCGGCGACCAGCTGGTCCACCTTTTTACGCCATTCGCCTTTTTGCGCCAGGGTTGCCGCCTTCAGCGGCAGCTTAGACAATTTAGCGACGGTATTAATCAATGTTTTTCTTTATATATCAATATTATCATTCGCCTTTTTACGCCAATGTTGGCTTCTTCGGCGGCTGCTTAAAAAATTTTGTCGATGGTATTAATCAATCTTTTTCTTTATACATCAATATTATCATTTGCCTTTTTACGCCAAGGTTGCCACTATCGGCGGCTGCTTAAATAAATTTTGTGTTGAATAAAGTATTTTCTAAATCTATCTCCAGTTATATGTCCTTTGGAATATTTTTAAAGGGGGGGGGGGGAGGCACAAAGAGCATACTCTTCATGCACATTTTGTCGGAAAATAACAAAAAGCACTTCAACTTTTATGTGAAAGCATTGTTTTTTCAAAGTCATGGTATGTGTTTGTGTGGGAGGGGGGGGACGGTTATTGATCCCCCGTTGAAGTTCCTCTATTTCTTACTGTCTATCTACTGTATCCACCTCTATATTTGTCCACCCTTCTTTCTCTCTATCTATCTATCTATACGAACCATGCATATCTATCCCTGATAGTAATTAACAATCCTTTTCTATGTAAAAAAAATTTTTTTTGCCCACTTAATATCATCTCTCTATCTACCAAACCTAACCACCAATCCCTACAAAAATCATGCAAAAAACCGCGGGCTTTAATTATTTACTTAAAACTGCACGCAAAAAAAAGGCCCTGTGTTCTCCGTAGTGTGCAAAAAGCAGCGCTTGCAAAAGATTTAAATAAAAAAAAAAAAAAAAAACACCGCTTTTACTGAATTAAAATGTGCACAAATATTTGACCAAAAATAAATATAGCAAAACGTCCAGAAAAAAAAGCTGGAAAAATAAAGGTATGAAATCTCTGAAAGTTAAAGGGAAAAAAAAAGTGAAGAGAAAGCAAACGATTTCAGTTAGGTCACGTGATGAGGAAGTGCGTAACTCAGCCGGCAATGCTTACAGGTCGCGTCGTGTTCTGCATTTAAAAAATTGTAAAAAAAAACTTTTGGGTATTTTTAAAAACTTTTTTCTTCTGAAGGGGGCGAAATGTTTTTACTATTACCAACTAAAATTTTGGAATCGAGAGCTCAATACTTTTTGCAGGATGGGTTTCGAAAAAAACTAAACCCAGAAAAAAATGCGAAACGACATTAATCAATGTTTTTCTCTATAAATCAGTATTATCATTCGTTTTTTTTACGCCAATGTTGCCGCCTTCGGCGGCTGCTTAAATAAATTTCGTGGCGGTGTCAATCAATTTATATCTATCTATATCATTAATAATTTGAATAAAATATTTTCTAGATCTGTCTCCAGTTTCGTCGTTTGGAATATTTTTAAAGGAGGGAGAGGGGAGACACAAACGACGTACTCTTCATGCAAATTTTGTCGAAAAATAACAAAAAGCACTTCCACTTTTATGTGAAAGCATTGTTTTTTCAAAGTCATGGTGTATGTGGGGGAGGGAGGGGGGCATTGATATCCAATGTGCAAGCAGCCACCTACGGCGGCTGTTTGGCTAACTTGTCATTTACCTTTTTACTTCAAGTTTGCCGCCTTCGGCGGTTGTTTAAATAAATTTGGCAGCAGCATTAATCAATCCATCTCTATCTTTTTTTGTGCCATTCACATTTTTACGCCAAGATTGCCGCCTTCGGCGGCTATCTACCTTTACAATCTATCTCTACATTTTCTTATCCATCTCTATTTATTTTGACCTCCTCACCCATTTCCTAATAAAAACAAAGAACACTCAAAAAACCGCTTTTTTTTATTTAAGTAGAGCAAAAAAAAAAAAAAAAAAAATAGCTCAAATTCCCCGTAGTGTGCAAAAAGTAGCGTTTGACAAAGATAAAAAAAATCTCGCTGTTTTTATTGAATTAATGCGCACAACTATGAAATGTAACGTAATATAGATACAGTGAAAGGTCCAGCGTGGGGGGGGGGGGGATGGAAAAAGAAATAAATGCAATCCCTAAATAAAACAAAAAAAAGGGGAAAGAAAAAAAGCAAGCGTTGCCGAAAAAACACGTGGTCATCACGTCAGAAAATGTAGAAGTAAGTTATATAGTAAAAAATAAAGATTAACATTGCTTGCGATTAAGATTCCATCGTAAATATCGAATCGAAACCCAAGTAGTGACGTCACAGGCATAAAAGATTGAAGAACGCTTTTTTCGACTGATGCGTGAAAGGACATGATGTGTTCAGCATTAAAAAAATTGTAAAAAAAAAACTATTGCGTATTTTTAAGAACTTTTTTCTTCTGAAGAGGGCGAAATGTTTTTACTATTACCAACTTAAATTTCAGAAATGAGGCTTTGATACTTCTCGCAGGATGGTATTAGAAAAAAATAAAACCCAGAAAAACATGCAAATTAAAGGTTTTTTCAAAAATTTATAAAAAATACAAAAATTGCTCTATCTTCAAAATTTTTTTGTTCATCATATTCAAAATTAAATTTCCGACACTATAGTATCAAAAATATTTGTCTGGCGCGATTGGTTCGGGGTCTGTGAGGTTAAAAGTACTAAAAAGTGCTAAAAATCACATAAAACATTAAATAACTTTTTTTCTAATTAAAATATCAAAAATCGAAGCCCGAGGTGCACAACTTCAGCAAAAACTACACCTGTATACCAAATTTCATCTTTCTAGGCGTTACTGTTTTCCCGGGATGCGCGCCACACACACACACACACACACACATACACACACACACACACAAACATCTTATTTTATTATATGTATAGAAGAAGATAGATATGTATAGAGTATAGATAGATAGAAGATAGATAGATAGAAGAAGATTTAAGTTATTTCCTTATTCATTCACACTATTCTATACACTCCTTTATTTTTCTCATATAATTGATTTATGATTTTATTCGTTTATTGAATCATTATGTCTTCATTTGTTCGTTTATTATTTCATTTATCAATTTCTTCATTCATTCTTTTATTTACTCATTCATTTGATCAAAAATATTTCCAATTGTCAAATAAAAACTCTGTTATTAGAAAAATATTTGATTTTTAGGAAAAAAAAGAAAAGAGAAATTTTTATTTTTTTCTAGGTACAAATTTACTGTAAAAAATTAAAAATAATGTTTCAACGTTTATTCTGAAACGAATATATTTTTATGCATCTGCAATTGAAAATTTGCTAGATGGCAAAATGTAGCTGATAACGGGAGTAGTTTAATAGTTTATCAAAAATTATAGCTTGTTAAAAATTTCTTTATTTGAAAAAAAAAGGGCATTACTTCCCGGCCCACCTAATAAATCTACATATCAACTTTCAGAATTTATGTAATTTAAAAATTAAATCATTTACCAAATTCCTCTTCGCTACTTATTGTAGCCAATTTCCCACCAACATCGGTGCAATATTCTAATGCTTTCCACCAGGTTACTTTCATAATCTTCTTGCTGCCTCCAATTTTGTAACAGTTCTGCTCTGTAAAAAATAAAACTTGAATCTACATCAAATTATTTGGAACTATTTCCTCAGTTTCTGAACAATCTATGATTTTCTAAAAATGAATTTCATGCTAACTTTAAACCGGCTGCGACGATGTCGTAATTTTTTGTCGCCACCTTCTCTACGTACGTCATCAATTTCACGTAATTGACACGGTCTTCCGCTCAGTTATTGGATGTCATTTATTCGGCTATTAAGAATATTCTACAACAAAAGGGCCGTGATTTGCTGATTGCGCTGTGACTTTACGTGTAAAGCCTTGATTTCCTAGAAGAATCGCCGATCTTTGGCGTCGCTCCTAGCCGTGACCCTGAAATCAAAGTCAAGTGGATTCCAGCGTGGCCATTCACGAAGTCGAATTAGCTTGTGCGAGCATGCGCAGAAGAATCAAGTTTTCGTCTCGGCGAGGAGCGACGTCGATGATCGGCGTGTTCGCTCCTTAAAAACCAAGGCTAAAGTGAAAAACCACCGCTGTTGGTGTAAAGCCGCCGCAACAGTCACAGCAGCCACGTGCCTTGTGAACAGCACAAATGCTCCTAATTGTGAGTGTGATGATTGTTCCGCTTTAAAAACTACTTGAAAGATTTTGAATATTGTACTACTTTCAAAAATTGGAGATAAATTAACATCATGTAAGCAAAAACTTGAAAAATATTGCTTACACGAGTTTTTCAGAAACTGACATTTTTATTTATAAAGAGGAATACTCTAAAAGCTCTTTTCGGCGATTTAATTTTTGGGCTTTTTAATTTATTGGTCAAAAACTTTAATTCTGCTTTTTTTTTTGTTGGTGCTTTTTATTATTTCTGTGCATAGGCCAAACGTGGGTTACTTCATCAACCATTATTTGTTCTTCTACATTTGAAAGCAAATTCTAGGCATAACACAAGATTTTTAAAAAATTCAAAGGGTAATGAAAAAACAACAATAGTGTGCAAAATGTAGTGACACCCAAAATGAAACTTTTTGGGAACAGAAAATTTTCAATTTCGTGAATGAAGTTCGAATTTTACCGAATGAGAAAATACGAAGATAAGCACAGATCATACACACATAGCATCAAGCGAGATGGTATGTTAGGCATGATAAAAAACAATTTAAAAAAAGAAAATTAATTTGAATTCTGAAATTTTCAATTCAAATTATGTTTTTCGCAATCACGAACTGAGACAGGACCCTACTCATTGGATTTATTATTTCTAGAAACGGCTCCTGTTCCCCCCAAGTCTGCCTTTCCTCCTGGGCGGTTACTTGTGAATAGTTGTGTGTGTGCGTAGACCTGTGTGTATGTACGTAGGCGTGTGTGAGTGTATGTGTGTGAACGTGCGTGTGTGTAGGACATGGACGCCTCCGACCAGGAGAAGCGGATAGCTCCAAACCGCAGCAGCAGCGCCGCCAGCAGAGGACGGTGGGCGGTGGTGCTGCAAAGGCTTCTGGTCCAAGTTGAAAAAGGTACGGACACCAAAAACGGTCAAATGAGAACAATAAGCAATCGTGATTGCTCAAAAACTTGAAAAGAAAGTAATTTCTAAGCATAACACAGGATTTAAAAAAAATACAGAGTGTAATGAAAAAACAACAGCAGTTTGTAAAGTGTAGGGACACCCAGAATGAAAATTTTTGGGAGGGGGGAAATTTTCAATTTTCGGAATGAGGTCCGAATTTTACCGAATGAGGAAATAGGAACATCCACACGCATAGCATCAAATTAGATAGTATGTTAGGCATCATTAAAAACAATTTAAAAAACTTTAAAAAAAAGAAAAAAAAATTCAATTTCTCCAAATATTATCGCTCAGAATATTTCATAGAAAATTTTCCGAATCATCAGCGAAATTTGCCGAATGAGGACTTTTTTGGGAAGGTGACAGTGACTTCCCGTGACCTCCCATCAGGGTGCCCCTGTCAAAGTGACAGCTACTTACCGAAGGCGTACCATCCTTCTTCACAGGCCAGAACAGTTCTGGTCAACAGCGTTGCGGGTGGGGCTCCAACACTCAAGGCAAAACCTAAAAAACATCTCAAAATGATTCAGCGGTAAGAAGTCGTGAAATCCCTTTTATACAGTGCTGCAGTTGGAAAAAAATATATATTAAGAAAAATGCATCTTTTTGTAGGTTAGGTGTTATAATTAGCGATATTTTGTTGGGTCAAAAAATGTTAGTTTAGAGTATTTATGCCAGATTTAATATATTTATTAAAGCTGGTTTAAAACCGATTTCCATTAAAATTATATTATGTTTACCCAATTATTTCGGAGAACGACAATCACCCTCCCCCCCCCCAACTACAGCACTGTATTTATGAAAATACTTTAGCGGAAGAAACTGAAATGTAGTACTTTGAGTTTTTAGAAACTTGGTCCGTTTACATTGAAAAAAAAAAAAAAAAAACTGGTTAATTGGAAGTTTCTTATAACAGGAATAAAATTTCTCATACTTCGGGATAAAAGCAAATCATTTCTAGTAGAATATGCGTAATCTTAGGCAAGTGAAAGCTAAAACTTTACAATGGTATTATAAAAACAGTTTAATTTTATCTTACAAGAAATTGCACTTGATTACAAGTGCTTTACAGACAAGTGAAATATTCAATATATATATATATATATATATATATAAATCAGCTAAAACCACCTAAAGAGAAAATTATGGAAAATCATCAAAGTTTAACTATCGCCACTTTTGGCTTACTTACCTTACAATTTTTTAAAAATCAATTTGATTAAATGGGCATTGTGAAGCAAAAGGATGTAAGTGGACATTTTCAAGTTTTGAGTAAAAGGCATTTAAAGATAAGGTCCTAGGTAGGCTTTCGTTGAAATCTTCTTCTAAAGCACGCTGTACAGCAGCACCTACCAGGGCACTTGTACCATCTCTTACCCCTAGACAGTGGAGAGGTTCACCTACCATTTGTACGGGTTATCTCCAAAATTTTTGATTTTGTCACTTACATCCGTTTGCTTCTCACTGCCTCAAACGTAAAAAAAAATAAGTAGGATTCCTGAAAAATGAGAAACTAAAGTATACCTTTGAGAGTGGTAAAGATAAAGCACCATATTATCAATTCCATCGCAGGTAAGGCATTTGTGTTCACCGGATGGAACTTCATTAAACACTGGTAGATGATAACGACCCGAATCCGGGAAATAATATTCCTTCCTCCAATACTCTTTAATTCGTTCGATTCAACTGTTTCGTAAATACGTTTGTTGTGACGTGCAGAATTCCTGAACATCAATTCTTTGATTAACAAAAATGTTTTATCAAATGAGTTGACTTGTATTCCGTTTATGAATATGTTTTTCAATACCGCTAGAGATTAAAAAAATTCGTAACTGTGGCGAAAAATAATAAATTAAAAGAAACTGTAAATGAAAGTAAATAGATATACAGGGAAATCCCGTTACAACGAACTTTAAGGACAGCAAGTTTTGTTCCTTGTACCGAGAATTTCGTTGTGATGGAATTCAAGTAATGTTGCGACAATTAAATCGGCACTGAAAATGTATTTCATTGAAACCGATATGTCGTTGAAATGATAGTTGTTGTAACGGGATTTCTCTGTATAAAAAAGTTCAAAAAAATACACTCTTTGATTCTCTGTATTTCACACAATGTACCTAAAAAATAATACTCTAGATTTAAGAGCACTCGTAACTTGTTACTTCGCTACATACTTGACCCCTTAAGTCTCCCCTAATGTGATTGGTATACAGGGTGTTCCGTTTTATCATGAAAGACATTTATTTTCGCAACCGTTAGTCCTAGTTGTATACATTCGAGTCCCGACTTACGCGAGGGATGCGTTCCAAGATCCTTCGCGTAAGTTGAAATTTCGCGTTGTGGAAAGGGTATGTGTAAAAACTTTTATAAACATATCCATATGAATAAAGACATTTGTAAAGACCGCCTCAAATTGTTAAAAACCATTTCTTAACTTTACATTACTGTTTCTTAAATAAAAATTGAATTTTTATTTATTGTATTTAAAAAAAAAACGTTTTATTTAACATAAAAAGCTGCTACGATGCACAAAATCAATGATCAATGGGAAAGGAAGACGTAAAATAAACCACTACGGTACGTGCATTTTGTAGTAAGAAAAACGAATGCACTATAGTTGTTGAAACTTTCTCTTTTTCCTTCTATCTTCACAAACTTTAAATGAAACAGCGCTTTCAGGTGTCATTATATTTCATCAACTTTCCCATATAGAATAAAAAAAAATAAATGGAAAATGAGGAGTAGTTATTTGTATAAGCGATGTTTAGACTAGTACGGTGTGGGAACTTCCGCTCTCAGTGATGCCAAGGGATGAAGGTCCATTCACGAAAAAAACCGCGATTCCCTTCGGAAAATTTTCGTGTTGCGGGTGAAGAATTCGCGTTAGGAATAAAATTCTTTACCGGGGAAAAAATCGCGTTATAGCCATTTCGCGTAAGTCGGATCGCGTTGCAGTGGGAGTCCACTGTACTTCCAATTACAAAGGTCCCCTAACTTATATTTAGGGAAATGATCTCCATTGAAAAATAATTCCAACACAAAAAGTTTGACCAATATTCACCGAGATATAAAACGCGCCCTTTTGTGACTTACACCACTTTACACTCGCCGTCAATAACACCTTCTGGGGGGAAATATAGCGGTTAATAACGGTTTAAAACTATATGTGTGTATATAGAGTGTGGGTTTTCTAAGTATTCCAGGTTTTGTAGTGTTTTTTGGCGTATCATGGCATAACATTTGCATTTATTTTGGAATAGCAATGAAAAATATAAATATTTGTTTGTTTTTTTCTTCGACAACTGTCATTTCTCTGAAAGCGCGACAAGTTCCAATCACATCTTTTGTACGGTCCCTTAAAACTTCGAACTCGAATATCTCCTAGAGTTTTGGTCACACAAATGTCAAACCTTTTGTGTTCGTAATATCTTTCAATGGAGATTATTTCCCTACACATAAGTTAGGGGACCTAGGACCCGTATAAAAAGTTAAATCTTGTATTTTTTGTCTCTTTTTTATTTTTGCTTCAAACTTTCAATGTCCTAATTCTGCCAATTAAGCCAAAACAACAATTCCCACCAATATTTTTAGCACATCTGTGCCTAGTACGAAAACCACTTTGCTGCTTAATCTCTTGTTTGAGATTTTCAGCTGCAAGTTTTCAATCTTAGCATAACTAATTGGTGATTAATATAGTTGAAGGAAGCATAAGTAGAAAAATATTCGGTTATGCGAAGAATAACAATGTGTCGAAGAGTCTCTTTTTTCGACAAGTAAGTGGTTATTGAATATTTGTTTAACTCTTTATATCACCCAGTAATATATCTGAAACAAACACAACAGCCTACATCTTTTACCCAGCTAGTTTTGATGAATGATTTCCTTGAGATTGTTTCTATTTTTTAACATTTTAACAAATATTGCTCAACTCTGTCTAATAGAAATTACTGAGGTGATTTGAAGAACTTAAGTTTAGTCTATTGCTAATATGGTTGCAGGTGTTTTTTGCAGACTTTTTGTAATGTTTTAAAAATTAGGCTTTTAAAAGTTTTTTTTTTTTTTTTTCAGTAACGTAACATCAAGTTCTTTGTGTTAAAATGTCGTTTTATGTTTATTGCAATTATCTACTTATCTTCAATAGATTATCGAATTAACGTTGTAATTTTGAATGCTATTTTTTGCGTGCTTAGAATGATGTATTCTAATGAACGTTTTTTTTTTTTCTTTTCAAACCGGAGTTGTTGAAATATAAAGGGAAGGGTAAAGATGTTTGGACGTAGTTAAAAGAAAATGTGTACGTGAAATATTTTTATGTTTAGTGAAAGCTATGTTATGTAAGTTTTTTTTATGTCTAAATGCTTATATTTTATTTAACGTATAGCCGAACTCGCATATAGCGAGCCCTGTTTTAACGAGAACTCGGATACAACGGAGAAATCAGAAAGATTTGTTAGGTCACTGGTTGTTTCTTGTCTGTCAGTCTTATCTTCTTAAATAATATCCGATGTCTCTCATCGTTGGATGTGAGAATGTGTTGTAAGTCTGCATGCTGGTATTTATCATTTGGCAAAATTCAGAGTTTCATTCGATAAATTAAGAACTCCACCCTCATAAAAGCTAAGAACTTGGGCACCTCTGGTTGTGACATGGGCACTAGAATTTTTAATTTTTTTTTAAGCTTTTAATCTCTCGCGGTTGCAATTGTTGAACTTTTGTGTCCTAGTTGCTAAGAAGATATCGATGAAAACACTTCCCGCACCAACTCATTTCAAATTTAGTGCAAGCTAATGCATCGATAAAACCGGCAGCAGTTAAAAAAAGTTTTGTTCTTGATAAAACGGCTTATAAAATACTTTGATAGTTAGGGGAAAATATTATTTAGAATAATGGGTGCAAATTGCAGAGAAGTAATCTGCCAATTCCTGTTCTCCGAGAAACTTGATTGTGTAATGGAGTCTTGGCGGCCTGACTTGTGATTTCTGCAATTTCAGGACTACACTGTGGAAAACAGAATGCCACCTCTGATATATTGAGCAACAGAAACAAGCCTGGAACTCATTTTCAAGATGGTAAATAATGTTTATTAGCAATATAAGCTTTTACAGATGAAAGATGCTTGAACATAAAACGTAATGAATTTTTCGCAACAATTATTAAATGCACTGAAGAAAGATAGCCTAGCAAACGTTTCACTATCCAAAACTTGGTTGGTTGTAGATTTGTGGTTGAACGACGCATCTTGACACTTGGTCATTGTATCTGCTTGATTTATGAAACTCAGATAGATTTTGAACATCACAAGAATCAGGCGCTCTCCTTTCCGTACAACGTGGTTTGAAATACCAGCATAGAACGATTCCCAAGAGACAAAGAATGCATAGCTCAGCAGCAACAAATCCAATGACAGCAGGTACGGCAACACCACCTGAAAGAAAATTAAATAAGATTTTAAACAATTTAAAATTGTTTCTGAAAAATTAAATTATTAAGAGTTCATAAGTTTTATATGAGTTAAATAACAATTAAACATAAAATAGTATTCTAAAATAACTCAGAAATAAAATAATAAGTTCCAATAATAATATTCGGTTCAAATGAAATGAATAAAATGAAAGAGAATGAACAATTAAAAGTAGACACTATTTTTGAACGCGAAAAAGCAGAAGATAAAACTTATTACTATAGACGCGATTTCTGAAATTAATTTTTCAAGCAACAATTATTAGTTATGTGACTCGCTATCTACCATTCTCTGAAGGGAATAAAAAATAACAGAAAAGTCAAATCAATGAGCAATTTTGATTGTTAAAAGATTTGTCAACTTAAATTTCATAAAAATCACCAGATAAAAACTACGACGGAATCCGATTTCTGACCCTCGTAGCTGTAAAGACACAGTTAATGTTTGAGTTATAAATCTCGGCACTAAATAATTAAAAGGTAAATTTCGAGTATGCAGATTCACATACCCAGTTTTCACCGCTTTAAAAATTGGCGAATTAAGAAGAGGTTCATTTTCTGCTTTTCTTGCCCTTGACATTAAAACAGAAATGCTGAAGACATGTAGATAATTTATCAACAAAATTTCGACATTCTGTAAAATATAAATCATTAACAGAAAATGAGACGACTGCGAAAACTTAAAGATACAAAAACGAGCACAGTATTTATTTTGATAAATAAGAATTTATGGAAATATATCCATTGTCTACATGCCAAATAATTTAAAATTAAACTTTTGAAACATATCTCTGCTTTAAACAGAATAGCTAAAACACGTAGATAATTAATCGAAAAAATATCCACCTTCTGCAAAGTACACATTATTTACAGAAAAGAAGATGATTGCCAGAACTTGAAACTACAAAAATAAGTGCAGGATTGATTCTAATGTTTGAATTATGGAAAGCAAAGCGTACGCGCGATTATTGCCTACATGTCACATAATTTTAAATAAACAGTTGAAAAATTCGACTGCTCTAAACAAAACAATAGGAGACATGTAGATAATTAATCGACAAGATTTTGATATTCTGCGAAATTCAAAGCATCCACAGAAAATGAGACGATTGCTGAAGTTTGAAGTTATGAAAACTACACAGTACAAGATTGATTTCATTTTGTTTATTATTTAAATGCCACAGAATTTTAAATTGCAAATTGCCTCTGCTCAAAACAGGATAGTTAAAGACGTGCAGATATTTTATCAAATTTGTTTTGACAGTTTGAAAATACAAAACAATAAAAGACAACGAAACGGTTGTGATAACCTGAAAAAATGAAAATTATTAAGGAATAATTTTGATTTTTATTTGGTTGAAGTTGAGGAGAGCGAAATATATGTATACTTATCATCTACATGCCACACAGTTTAGAATAAAAATAAATAAAAAAGTCTGCGGGTTTTTAAGTATTTGAAATTTTCAGTCATTGGTTCCTAAAGGGGTGACCTCCCACATAAGCAAGTTACCATTTAAATTTACGCATAGAACACCAAAACATAATTATTATTTATGTTCAGACAAATAACTTATTTATATAATAAAAATATAATATTTTACATGTTAGAAAAACGAAATCCTCCGAAATAAGTGTTAAAACTTTGTTTTAAAGATAAACGGGAACTAAACCTTTCTCTACTCTTTTTGCAGAAAAAAACCCGTTGTTGTGTTTTTTTCGGTCCCTAACTAAAATTGTGCTTGATTTTCATACATTGTGCTTTCATCTGATAATTGTAGAACAATTTGGACGAAATTTTACCAATTGACTTACTATACAATGGCATTGGAGCGTTCAAATGTAAATATGAGATTGCTTAACTGAGTTGAAACGTATCAAATGCACGAAAAACACAAAAAAAAAAAAAAAAACGACGGGTCCATAGAAGGAAAAAGTTCGAGAACTTCTGTTTTAAACTGAGACAAAACTATTTAGCCACGTAATTAAATCAAAAACTATTTGATACAGGTGGAAAAATAATAATCAAGTTAACTTGACAAAGCTCCATGCAAGGCTAATAAATTTTAATCACTCTGAAGGTTTATTGACGTTAGTCACACAAGTACTATTTTTGCTAAACTTTCTTGGGCTTCAATGTTGGTTACTTATCGATTGCACCAACATTTGCTATTAAAAGAGGTTTTTTTTTTCTTCTAAAAATATGTTCTTGTTTATTTATGTATGCCTGCTCTAATCACACCAATGGAAGAATTAATAAACATTCCATTTTGAAAATAAGAAAAGTTGTTTCAGAGAGAAAACGCATGTTTTCGTCATCGTACCGTCATTGTACATTTAGCGATCAATAGAACTCTGAACCTGTTAGTTTGAGCACAGTCATCAAAATTCACTTCTTTCTCAAAAACGTTTGGAACGTTCGAAACAAATGATGCTATTCCCTTTAGACTGAATCATTTTTTTTGTTTCTGGACATAGTGAGCAGAAGAAAAAATCCATTCAAAAATACAAAGCACACTCGAAAAGCGAGCGATGTAAACTTTTCCTATGATATTAAGTCAATTGTGTGCAAATACAGCTACTCATTATCCCAATTGATAAAAACTATAATTCAATAAAACTGTCTTAAGTCCAAGCCTCTTTTTACCAGAGCTAGAGTATACATCAATGTAGCAAAACAATAACAGCACTCGTGATCTATTTCATTTTACAGTGAAATCAATAAATCATATATTTCTTGGCGAAGAAAATGTTTAATGATGGAATAAGTAACAGCCAATCACGAAACATAGTGCGTGTAATTAACATTAGCATAACCAATGACGTGCTCAGAAATAATGCAACAAATATTCATTTTTGTTGCAACTGATGTGAAACAAGCATAAGAATGATATTTGATAAAAGGTAATTTTAAGTAGTGTAGCAACTTACTTGCGCAATCTTCTGCAGATTCGTGAGTTTCCGCCAATGACTCATTTGTTCCGTTTGTGGGTATTACTGGAAATAATGCAAAAAAAGAAATGAATTGCTTGTTAGGTTTGACAGAAATGACATGAACATAAAAACAGAACTTAAACAAAATAGAATGCACTAACTGCGTTGCCCAGCTTTGCCCGGTCTATTTTGAAAACAAAAATTGTGTCAAGTGACGTATATTCAACAATCAGGCATAAATAAAAGAAAAAAAAATCATCATGCAAAATTTCAACTTCAAACAATGACGACAGATATTAAAATACTTTTAAGAAATTAAAATAAAATGAGAAAGATGGATTTAAAAAGCGTAACTATGGAAACACAAAATAAAATAAGTTTCAGAATTGAAAATGAGAAAGATGGAAACAATGGATTCAAAAAGCGTTACCGTGGAAACGCAAAATAAAATGGTTAAAAACTTGAATAGAGAACCGATTTTTGAACTTCATTTAATTCGCTTGTAATTTTTTTTCTAATGGAGATAGAGAATTAAACTTCCGACCATAGGTCGAGTTAGATCTGGAGTAAAAAAGGTAGCTCTTTTCAATGGTGTCAAAACGAAAACTGTAGGACAATTCATTCACTTTTTATTGATAAATTTAATGAAGAAAGTAGTGCCTAAATTTCAGCTAAGCCTAAACAAATTCGAGCTAAAAACGTAAATAACTCCCGCCGCAATTAAGTTAGAGCGTTGGAACAAATTGCGTAGAACGCGGAAAATTCTTCCCTTTCCAACGATATGTAATATTACTAATTGCGAGTAATTTTTAAACCCATATTCGGGAATTTATGTGAAAATTGGGCCTAAATTGGAATAAAAAAAGAACTATTAATCGAATTTTTTTCGAACTGGTCTGCAAACCTTGTCAGGACTTAAAGGAACAAATTGTGAAAATTTCAGCGAAATCGGCCGGGTAGTTCTCGAGTTATGCGAGTTCAAACAAACAGACGGTTTCTGGACACTTCATTTTATACTATGTAGAGATTTCGTAAGTTAAAAAAAAATGTTTTTTGACATTATTTAAAAAAGTGTCCAATATTTTGTGAATGTGAAGTTTAAAACTTTATGAGGTACACTGAAACAGAGATCGATTTTAGACTCAAGAGGCCATAAACTGGTCAAGAAGTCACTGATATACGACAACCAAATCGCTTGTTCCCTCGTGTAATCTAACGTTCACTGAACTTGTGTGGTGTTGCTTTGCCTATGCATTAGTAACATTGTTTTAATCGAAATGTGTCGTTACAATTGGCCCAAAATAGCTATTTAAAAACTGCAAGAGTGCCCACCCAATGGAGGGGGGGGGGGGGGGGCTCGTGGCGCAGAATGTGCCATTGAAATTTTTTTTGGAGTTTTTTGAAGGGTATTTTTTATTTTTTTGAAGACCCCTTGCTCTGGGGGTCTCCGCGATATTTAGGAGGAGGGTGAGCCCTCGCTCTTAGGGGCAGGGGCACCCCTAAACGTTAGAGCCTAGTTTCAAATTAGAAAAAACATTTTTCCCTATTCTCCTTTTGAATGAAAGTGATGACATAGTAAATATTTCGCATATCATAGCCAATAAAAGTCGGTTACAGTAAACGGTTATTACTTCGGACCCTATTAAACCGGACTATGCTTGATCCGGACAGCCATTCAGAAATACATAGAATTCAAGGGCGTGCACAGGGTGGGGGAGGGGGGGGGGCAGAAGAGACATCTGTTGGCCCGAGCGTGAAGGGGGCCCGAGATTTTTAAAATGAGGGTTAAATTATATGTAGGGAACGTAGGGATAAACAATTAGGAGGGGGGTCCATAAAAGTCATTTGTGACGGACCCAGAAATTTCTGTGCACGCTCCTGCATACTGTAGAAACAAAAGGTGAGCCAGTGCAATTACGAAGGTTTGAGACTTTTTCCTCAATTGATTGTTCAACAAATGATCACTTAGGTAAGACAAAAAAAAAAAAGATCAGTAGTTTCTTCCAAAAAGTGAGCGTGTCAAGTATGGTTTGTGAAGATGATCTTGCACAGACATGTTTAAACTAGTTTTCATCTGATGTGTATTACAAGAAAAATAACGTATGTTCATACTATACTTTTCTTTTATGCAGTTTTATATTTCATTCTTTTGAATTCAATACAATTTTTACTGTATACAGTAGTTGATTTATGTACCTTGGCTAAATATATAAGTTCTTTTATCTGACCTGTACTTTCAATACTCTGGACGACCTGGACCCCTATTAGTCCAGACTAATGAGATTCTAATGTAGTTAGTATTGAGGTGTTTCACCCTTGGCACTCAAGGCTTTTTTTTCCTCATTCTTATTGTTTTGAGCTCAAACTCATTCAATTTTAGCTTAATTTTCAATTCTCAAAAAGTCACCTTGAAGCAAAGTTAATTCCACTGAATCAGTTGCAAACTTTAATATCCCTTAGGGACAAACATGTGCAGAGGATTAATGGGATTAAATATGCGTTTCTCCGGGACAAAAATTCTTCATAACTGATGAGTTTAAATTGAATATAAACAGTTCAGGATTAACTTCAAAACTTACCTTTTTTGGCAGAGCATATGAAACCCCTCCTTTCATCACACATGTAGTTGTGGAACTTCATGTGCGATGTATAGATAACGGAACAGCTTTCAATGTCCCTATTGGGTTCTCCTGAATCCCAGTTCTTGAAGTCAAAAGGTGTATGATCAGACCAAACGAATTCATTTCCTAATTCGTAGAAAAAGCACTATGAGCTTAGTCAGTGACAACTCTTAAAAAATCAGATAATAATTACTGCATTTTATTTTATTCTCCAACTTTAGACTGTCTAATACATAGTTTTGTAGCTGCTTTTGACTCGCTTAAGGTAATAATTAGTGAAAAATTGCACAGACAATTGAGATTTTTTTGTTTACGGATAATTTTAAGCTTTTGATAGTGATTTACGTATAATAAAACTTAAATGCAAAAAACGCGTCATTTCTATATTTATTATGTATTAACAAACCTTTGAAAGAGAAAAAAATCACATAATGATTTTTAAAAATATAATTTTTTAATTAATGTTTTGTTGAATATAGAAGTTATTTAACGCGGGCAGATAAGCTTTCCGAGGACCTAACGAAATAAACGTGATCCACTTTTTTTCTGACCGCCGCATATATTTGATATCGTAGCAATAGTAGGCTATCTTAAGGCTAAGACAACTAACTAGTATTGCTTTGAAGCGACGATATTAGTGCTTCCCTCTAAAAGATTACTTTCTAGTTTATAAAAAACTGTGGGAAAACCAAATCCCTAAGTTAAACATTTTCTAAAACATATGATAAAAACGAGCTGGTAATTGAAGTTTAATTAAAGCTAGGTATTAGAACTTCTTTAGTGAAGATGTGTCTGTTTCACACTCAACATAATTCCCTAAATAGTCTGTCTGCAGCAGTGTTTCTTAACTTACGGTCTGTGCGGAATACTCGGCGTGAAAGTGAATTACCACGGATCATCCGCACAACTTATCAGTTGTAACTAAATTCAAATGTGATAAATTACAACAATTCTCAAAAAAAAAAAAAAAAAAGGTCGACATTGATTAAGAAACTACTATATAATTAACAGCACAAGTCACGCGATCACTGACTGCAGACTGTCTGTGTGATGTTCGCAGACCTTGCAGTGGTAACTTGACATAAAATTATTGAAAGCTCGTTGTCTATATGATACTAAAATTGTTATAAGTACGTTACTGCCCGTATATGTTAAACCTAGTTTAATATGTACCTCATATTCACCCAGACGAAGTTATTTACTTAATCTTGTTTAACGACAGTAAGAGTAGTCACTGTTACTTTCCTTGCAGTCTTCTTTAAATACTAAAGTCTTTCTTTTTAAGTAGTCACTGGACACTCCCGTGGGTCACTCACTAGGCTTTTAAGCAGTAACTTTAGTCCACGGACAACCGGCTGAGAACGACTGGTCAACAGTGAAAAGTATTTTTTTTCTAAATATATCTTATATCTTTAAACGAGCTATTCTTGTGGGTATATATATATTTCTTATCTCGGAAACGGCTCTAACGATTTGGATGAAATTTTGGATTTAATTGTAGTTTTGCATTCTAAGTTCATCTACATCAGTTTTTTCTGTAAAAACGCGATTTTTTACAAAAAAACAGTTTTTTTAATATAAAGTCAAATTGAGTTAAGCCTTGAAGTAAACTGTGAGTTGACGCAGTTTAACATGTTTTTTAAATCAAGCATCTAAATTTTATTTCGAAGAAACGTATGTCTTGTGACTGTTTATGTTTTGTTAAGACAGTTGTTATCATTTGTTGGAATGGTTTGTGGATCATCTGTTTTGATGGATATCATGCTGTATGTAGCATTTTCTGGTGTAAAAACTAAAAGTACTTATTTAAAAAGAAAATCTCGATTGGGATAAAATCGTGAAACGCATCATAGTATGAAAGGAAGTATTCGGTTAAAAACCGATTTGACCATTGCAAAACTAAGGTCAAAATATTTTAATTACTGACAAGAAAATTGTATAGCGGAAACAAACGTAACAAATAGTTTAAAGCAAAATGTTGATTTAATTACATTCAGAATCTTCTTTGTTTGGTACTTTAGTGTTATAAGAAGGTCGAGTTCATAATATTTCGTTAACGTGAAGCTTTTCAAGTATATTTGGAAAAGTATTGAACCTTAAAAAAACACAATTTGACAAAAAATAATTCTTTTAAAGCCGAGCGAGGCTCGGTCGTCCAGGTACTATTTTTAATAAGAGTTAGAATACTGGTAGAGGCAAGTTACTCTTTCTCAATAAAACGTGTTTGTGTCACATTGTGGCTTATACTCTTCATTATTCTTACTTATTCCTGAATCCCGAATTATTTCAAGAAAGCTCTCGTTTATTTATGCTGAACATTGTGTTGAAATTTGCTTGTAACTTTCAGAGCTTCTACAGTGTGGTTCTCAAACGTTGCAGCTTAACCTCGACCGTATAATTACATTTTTTTGGAAATGGTGGGATTGGCGTTATTTTTGTAGTGGATTTTCAAAAGAGTTCCAAGGCGAATCCGTGCCAATAACACTTTACTTATACACCGAACTCTTCTAGCGGAAGTAAACATTATCAGGACTAAGCTTAAACTTTTGACAGCTGAATAGAAGCTGTTTCTGAATTATTGTCATTATTATCATTGGAAAAAAAAAAACTGGCTTAGAATAAATAGCTTGAAACTCCGTTCAAATTTTGGGGTGAACTGAAACTTTTACTGCAGGACGAAATACTGACTGAAACTCGTAAGAGCCCACGAGTAACGATCTGTTGCTAAGGTATATACAAAGGTTGGCCAAATTATTGTGCTCAAACTAACTTTTCTGCATTTTTATTGTTTTTTATTGTTGTTACATTTATTATTTGAACACATTTCAGTTTATTTGAAACATGAATTAAACGTATTGAACGTAAAGTACCTTCTGGTCGATAATATAAGTTGGTAAAAAAATTATTATTTAATATTTAGTAATTCCGCCTTTTGCAGCTATCACGGTTTGGACGCGGCGTGGCATGCTTTCAGTGCATGATATGGCTACTTGAGTTACCTAGTATTGTATAAAAAATCGTTATTTTTTGAGCAATGACGATTGCTTATTGTTCTCATTTGACTGTTTTGATGTCCTATCATTTTATTTTCCCACCAGCACCCTCTGCCAGCACCACCGCCGCGTCGACCGGTCTCACGATGCTGCTCCTCTTGCGAAAACCGTCTCCAGGTTGCGTCCATATCCTACGCAGACACGCATACACACACACACGCGCCTACACACACATACACACACTCATACCTGCGCACAGACACAAACACACAGACACATATGCCTACATACACACACACACACACACACGAACGCCTACACACACACGCGCGCGCAAACACACAGCACTGCATACACAACACGCACACACATGCATACACACACACATACACACACACCCACACACATGCACCTACACAAACACACACGCTCGTGATTGCGAAAAACATAATTTGAATTCAAGATGCCAAAAATTCAAATTAATATTTTTATTTTCAAAAAATCAAGTGTTGTTTGTTTTTTTAGCTCCTACCTCCTTGTACCTTACGGTGAAGTCCCACGTGCAGTTCATTTTTGGTATATAGCACAAACTGATGCAAGACGTCTACTTCAGCTTGAGAATGGATGCTTGCGAGGGTTCCACCTGCACAAGTAAGAAGTAAGAATTTGTTATTTGAAAGATTTTCCTTTTTCTCGAAATGTATGCAAACTACAAAGTGGCCCAAAAGTGGGCATACCTCCCTTTTATTTTCAACAATATGTTAGTTATGGGTGGAGGTTTGTCGTAAGCAGCTACCTTTATGTCTTAAGATTCACAAACATCGGTAGAACACAATCCATGGCGGAACATAGGTGAGTTCTGCCCATGTTCTCGCGGATGTTAGACATTTATAGATCTCCGATACTCCGCAAAGCATCTGCGAGAACATGGGCTAGAACTCACCTATGTTCCGACACGCATGGTGTTCTAGCGATGTTTATGACTTTTAAGATTTCAAGTTAATTGCGTACAATACACATTCAACTGTAACTGACATAATGATGAAAATAAAAGAAGGGTATGCACACTTTTGGGCCGCTCTGTACTACATTCAATCAGGATTAGTGGTAGTTATTGAGGTTTTAATTCCTATTTACGGCGTGGCTTTGGGAAACATGAAATATGGTAACTTTTCAAACAAAGCAAAATAGACTCATATGCACGAGTTTAACACATTTATACTGTTTCTGTTTTTTAGATTAATTTTAATCTACAAACGCGTCGAATTCGTCATCAATAACTTCAGATTTCAGTTATATGTTTTGGCTGTAACATAAACTGTGTCATAAAACTTTATTATTTTTAATTGGAACGAATAATGAAGATTTAAAAAATATAAATATTTTACTGATGTTACTGCTCCAAATCCATTTCTAACTCATTAGGGCGAAAGTTTCAAGAATGTGCTAAACATTTGATCTGAATTAATTATCGTAAAAACGAAGATGATACAACAAATTTATATATTTCAGACTGTATAGTTCTGAAACAAAAAAAATGCAAATTTGTGTACGCAAAATGCAAAAAACAATAACGGACGCTGACACATTCAAATGTAGATCGCATTTATTTCGTGAGTGTAGTGTATTTTATTAACCTATGGTTTCCAACTCGCAGATTTCTGCGGATCACTCAGCTTGAAAGTGAATTTTCAAGGACCATCCGTTACATCATTACATACATTTTAATAGTTTTAACTAAAATTAAAGGTGATTTAATACAACAATTTTTCAAAAAACTCTTTTATTGTTTAGTTTAAAAACTACTATAACATCGCAGTCACGTACAATCTGAATAATTTTGAGAAAAAAAGAAAATGAAATTAAAGGAGTTTAGATATTTTTGGGTTTTTAACTGTTAATGTTCATCAGGAAAAACATTGGTAAGCATTTTACACAGGCTCAATTACTGATCTGTAACATTTTCTGATAATGAAATACTTGTAAATAAGTTTTACCTTTTTTACTTGCATTCAAGGGTAATGATTATCATTAAAATTTTTTGATCCTCAGTTTCAGATGTGTCGAATGTCTCAAAAAGGTTTACTTCCATTAAAGTTTGTACTCAGACTGTAATCACTGATCACAGACCTAGCGGTGAAGTTTTCACTGCCGTAAAATTGTCTGGAATAAGTTTCCGACATGATACAAAAAATATGATTGTGTTATGGTATGTTATAATAATAAAAATAGTTAAGATAATTCAATATATGTCTGATATCAGAACGAATGTATTTAATCTTGTGTCACCGGACCTTCGATCTGCAGACCACCGGTTGGGAATCATTGATTTAAAGTCATTTGCGAGCACAAACTATAAAAGCAAGTGCAATAGAAAGCCTAATTAAAAAAAAAAAGAACATAGTAGTTTTAACCAGGGCTGTGGAGTCGGAGTCGAAGAGTCGGAGTCGCACTGATTTTGGAATAAAGGAGTCGGAGTCGGAGTCGTTGGAAAACATGCCGACTCCGACTCCGGGCTTCTTTTTTTCTTTCCTTTTCACTGACTCTCCTTGCATTTTTTAAAAATTGATTACCAATTGATTCAATTACATGTATAAAAAGATACTAATGAGAAAATAACTGCCATTATGGCAATCAGCTAGCTTGAATGCTTACCGAACTTTCTGTAGCCGTCCCCTAGTTTGCTTGCTTTTTAACTTAACTAATAGCAACTGTCAGCAAACGGTTTTGTTGAATAACATTTTCAAGTAATCACTTTCAAATAAAAATAGAAATATAGTGTTTTGTTCTATCTAAGTTTAAAATAGTAAAAGAAACGTAACAAATGAGTAAGTCGACGCCCGTAGCTAAGGTTGAAACGTTTAAGTGTGATCGGCAAATTCAAAGAAGTTCTGGCTCGAAAAGCACGAATCCAAAAGATTCGATGAAATAATCTAATGTTTTTTTCTTTATTAAGACTATTTCTGTAAGCTTGGTTCTCACTAAAAAGTATGTAACAAAATAAGTGTAAAAAATTTCTTGATTACAACACTCAAGAATTGCAGTTAATCTTAAAATCTTCATATTTAGGTTAATTCTAAAGCAGCCAATAAAATTTAAATTAAAAATTTAGCGAAGAAGAAATATAGGTATAGTAAAAGCTATTCGTACAAATTTGTATACCGCCGCGTTTTGTGTAAAATTAGCTCCTGACGCATATGTGCCCTATTTTCGTTGAAATTTTATTGATGAAATATAATTTAAAATATATTCGTGAAAATTTTCAGAATTAAAGTATTTATATTTTTTATAAACTCTGAAATTAACTTTGGGTGTCATCTACTAGATGGATGTCACCAGGGGCAAACCACTCCCTCTCAAGAACTTGGATTTAGAAAAAAAGTTTTTTTTCTCTCAAGTTACAGCTTTCAAAAATTGAAAGCACACGATTTGTTCAATATATATTTGTTAAACATTAAAGGGGGGCAAATTACAGATAATCATTTTCAAAATTTTTAAAAGGGATTTTTAAGTCATCTCACTTTTTAACTCGTAACTATTGGAAAGTTTGATTTTTAAATTGAATTTCTAACGTTGTATGACGTCTTGGGTTTACAATAAAAAACAAAATGCTAAATTTTCATAAAAAGGAATTAATATTTCAATCTCTGTTAAGAGGTTTTCCCCCTTCCCTTGAATGGAGAGAGGGAGTTTAAAAAATACAATTAAAAAAATTAAAAAAAAATCCGGAGTCGGAGTCGGAGTTGGAGTCGGAGTCGGGCGTTTCAAAATCCAGGAGTCGGAGTCGGGATCGGAGTCGGCCATTTTCCTTCCGACTCCGCAGCCCTGGTTTTAACTTCCCTTCATTACCTTTTTGTAAACATATGAAACTCGCTTCGTACCACGTGACATCTTTTTCTGTTTCGAAGAAGTAGCACATGTCACCCCCGAGATCTTTCCAACCGTCTGGTTCTTCACGACAGGAAGCTTCTTTCACTGATGGGGTCAACGAAGGTGGGACATCTTTGAAAAATACGAAAGAAGATTACAAACGTATACAGAAATATACAGAGTAAACACAAATACAGTGAAGCACCGTTTATACGTTGCTCTTTTATATATTTTTTATCAATTATATGTTTTTTAAATTGGTCCCTCCAGAGTGTAATACATATTAACGAAAACCTATTGTACGTTTTTTTTTTTCATTTATGCGCTTTTTTATACAGTCACTTCAAAAACGTATAAACGATGCTTCAGTAATGAATTTGATTTCAAATATCATGTTTGTGAAACTATTGCACAAATTACAATGAGTGATACATTTAAGAGACTTTCAAAAATGTGAGAAATGTATGAAAACAGTTGATAATCAAGAAGCGAATTAAATATTGCTATCTGCGTTTATGGCATCAGTGAATGGACTTTCATCACTTGTGATGTCATGTACAGGAGCGTAAAAATGAAATTGAATCTGCGCACCGATTAAAATAATGGTTAAAAAATATTAAACCTTGTCAAATTATTTAAAAAATGGTCAAATCCTATGCTTTTAAGCATGCTCTTTCAGAGAAAAAAAATTAACTTTAAAATTTTGGAAACGACGCCATTTGTAATGCTTCACAAATGCGTTTTTGAAGCTTTGTTGTGCTTTCGGCATCACGGGCTGATAAACAATGTCTTCGACTTCAACTTCACTCCTATTGGAAATTACGGAAGGTCACTGTGATCTACCAAAAAACTTCTCATTCCGTAAAATTTGTCTGCGATTCGGATATTTTGGACGTTTATCGAAAGTTCCACTGTTCTACAGTTCTAGTGTAAAGTTTATCTTTTTTTTTTTTTTGCATCCAGTTTCTACTTCGCATTCATATAACGAACTAAAACAGCAAAGATATTGGAAAGTCGGGTAATGACTCTAAGTGGGTAACGAAGCTTACTCAAATATCTACATAGTATGGAATTAAAGGATACGCGATTGGTACCTTCATATAGTTAACATCATTGTTTATTCACAGTAACGATATATTTATTGTCGGTAGAAAATTTTATTTTTGTTAGCTCACGTAATTAATTAGTTTGCAGTTGCTTTGTTATAAAATTGCTTTGACATCACCATCGGCAGATGCTTTTACCACGAGAATTTCGATGCTGAGTTTTTCCACTAGATAGAGACACCTGGACTCTTTTCGATGAGAAACTGCAGCAGGAATTTAGTTTTCCAAGAGAACACCAAGCCAAACGAATACCCAAGAGATATTTTACATGCTGCATAATCATGCGACATTGACGTTGTCAATTTTCTGAATCATGAAAATCCACCGGCTGGAGCCAGGTTCAAACTTGCACCTTTGGGTTTAAGATACCAGCCGCTAACCACTGCACCTGTCCTGTGGTTACTTTCGGCGTAATACCCTATCATGTCGGGCATTAGTGCTTAGTGAGTGATAATTTTAAATAAAGCGATTAAAGAAACTCTTGCGCCATTTTTTTTTTTCAAATTAATTGATTGCAAGCTGTTATTAAGCCTTTGTAGTTAAACTTTATAAACAAATATTAGTTTTTTTTTTCGTAAATTTTACTAGCTGGTTATGTTGTTCCTTAAGTAGGTGGCATTCCCCAACTTTCCCCTACATAAATAAGTTTACATGAATCTTGCTTTGAATAACGATTGAATTCAGTTAAATACCAGTAGAACTTTCGCACACAAAGGCGTACTTCCTAGTGCAAATGTCAGTACTCCATGTTTCGCTTTTGACACGAGCTGCACAGGTTCCGTCAGTGAAATCTTCCTTGTTTCTTCTCCATCCAGTGTATCCTGCGAACCAGCCTGATGACCACTTTTGCACATTGGATTCCTAGAATTAAATATATCAATCAACATTTTCTCTCTCATTATAAGCCATTGTTTAAATTAACGATGATCGAGAAATAACTGTCAACTTCATTCACGGGAAAGATCGACTAGACGGAAGCAAAGTGTTGCGCCGTTTGGCAACCTCAACCACGTGCTTGGCTTGGATGAGAGCAAACTGGTGCCAAGCAGACAGCGAATGCAAATCGTAGAGGGGAGAGACTTGGGTAGAAAGCGTGGAACAACCCCTAAGGTGTTCCTAAAATGAAGTCACATGACCTGTGGCCGAAATTCTGGCTATCCGTAACCGGTTCCGTAATCTCAACTCTATGATGCAAATGCTATTGCGGGGCCTCAGTGGCCGAGCGGTCTAAGTGACTGCTTGACGTTGGCACACTTGAGGCGGTGGGTTCGACTCCCACCCTCGCTCCGGTTGTACTTTCCCTTCTTTGTGATGTAAATTCTTTCATGTGTTGTTTATATGTCTAATAAAAAATATATCATGCGTAAGGGAGGCAAAACACTCAGATTGTAGTCCTCATCAAAAAACAAAACCTGTGCAATTAAGCACCAAAAAAAAAAAAAAAAGAAAGAAAGAAATGCTATTGCGTGTTTTTTTTTTTTTTTAAATTCAAGAGAAAATCTCTAAAAGTGACCTGGTGACAGACCTTCTGGAAACCTTTTTGTTTACTTTCAGTCTCGGTATTCAGTGAACAGAGTGTAGTATAAATTAACTGTACGCTATTCACTTGATAGCAATGCACTAAATAGCGTAAAAATACGCTTTTATTTATTTAGTCATCATGTTTTTGGCCATATTTAGAATTAGTGATGTACAGGGTTTTCGAAAATAATGCATCAAGTTTCAAAGGACTGGGGGAAGAACCCGTTAGGTTCCTGATACGCGTACAACAAATTTTGCCCTTAAGTTAACCGGCACGCATAGAGCGTGTTTCCGTTAATTTCCGTCACAGCAGCAGTGATGCGTTTGTAAAGAGCTTTCAACATTGTTGTCATAGGGAGTGAAAAAACGAAATGTCCTCCTCATTACCTCAACGGAAGGAATCGTAGACAAGCACTGCAAGGACACGTTACTATTTTTGTCCGTTTTCCACTAGAAGGCACTTCGCCCCCTCCTTCCCGAACGCAGAGTTAAATTTTACGCGGGGGTAAACGTATCCTTCCGCTTGTAAATGAGACAACCAGAAAACCTTAACTTTGGCGAGCATTTTAATGTGCAAAATAAGTCTTAGTGTCCTTTACGTCACATGCTTCACTTATCTGTTGCTACTTCCGTTATTCTTACACTTTAAAAACTGCTGCATTTGCGACAAAATGCTATGATCCGATTATGCCTTCTGCCGAAAACAGTGAGAACAAATCATCGGATACCACGTGATGAAGACGGAGTCAAGTGCTTTCTCGTGGAAAACGGACGATACCATTGCCGGACATAAAAGGAAACACTTAAAATACACCGCCAGCTCAGTTATTCCATCCGAGGACTGCAGTTTCGTGCTTTTTAGCACTCATCAGCCCATCTGGAGGCAAAAAATCTCTTAAGGGAGCCAAGTTTGGCTCTCTTAAGTGATTTTTCACCTCCAGCTCATGTGATTCCTATTCCGGGCTGATGAGTGCTAAAAAGCACGAAACTGCAGTCCTCGGATTTAATAACTGAGCTGGCGGTGTATTTAAAATGTTTCTGCCTTAGCCCTGGCTTTAGGGCGGTAACTTACTACAAAATATAAAAGGAAACATTCTATTGAACTGGCTTATAGGTGGAATGCGTGCTAGGAAATCAAGTGAGGGAAGGGGTTAGCATTACAATCAGTGACTTCTAGTACACTAATGGGTAATATAATAAATAATAGCTTACATGAAATACACCGCCAACTTAGTCATTCCAGCTGAGGACTGCAGTTTCGTGCTTATTAGCACTCATCAGCCCGGCATAGGAAATGACTGAGCTTAAGGGTAGCCATCGGCTGAAATGATTTAGTTGGCGCGGTATTTCATGTGTTTCTGCCTTAGCCCTGGCTATAGGTCGGTAACTTACTGAAAATAATAGCTTACTTTTATTGAAATCCCAATCCATATTTTATCCGTGATATCCTTGAGCATATAATCGAGAAAATAATCGACAGTGATGTCTCTAATAGAGACTAGATGTCCAGAATAATGGTCTCTGCAATAGTCTTCAGCTTCTTTCCAGGTTTTCTTCTCCTTGATTAAGTTATAGCAGGAATTGTGAAACTTCCATCCTGAGTTGTTGTCTTCTGAGCAGTGTCTTGCGTCCAATGGCACTTTGATGACGGAAAACTCGATTTTATCTTGTGAGAGAACAAATCGTTGTAGATGAATAAATTAATTAATTGCAAATTTACACGCATTTATATAAATTGCAATCATATCAAAAAGAACTAAAGAGGAAGGAGAAAAAAAGGAAACCAAATTGGTTGAACATGAAATTTTATCATGTGGTTGGAAGAGCTCATGCAAAAAAAAAAAAAAAAAAACAGGAAAGCGGGAATAAGTACTTTTGTTGTTAAAACTGATAGTTAGCAATGAAAGATTTTGTAAGGCAATCATAAAAAGTAACTTACAAGATTACCATTGAATAAAGTAAGCAACATTGCGAGTTTAAAAAAGTTGTTGCAGAGCTAAGTAAAAAAAAAGAAGAAAAGATGTAGATTTTAATTTTTTTAAGTAACTTCAGGAAATATTCTAGAAGCCAACTGCACCAACTCCTTCATTTAAAGCTTTCAATTTTTCTGTTAACACTACAATATAGCTGCTATTCTCACTTGTTTTTTGACTATGAGAAATAGAATTCAATTTGGAAAAAAACTATTCAATATTTTGAGTGCCACACATGAGATGGCAAAACAATTTGAGATGTTTGTGTATGATTTGATTGAACAAATGGAAAATATGAGCTAATATTTCATTATTACCTTTTTGACAGACAAACGGAAGCTCACCGTTACAGCCGAGATCATTCCATTCACCGTTCCGTGAATTTGTGAGAAACCTTAATTCAGTGCAATCTTCCTATTTAAATGAAAGAAAATCGATCAGATTGCTGTCGATATCGATTTGCAGACAAGTTTGATAAATATATCGATAAAAGAAGCATAACCAATATACAGGGTGTTGGGGTTTAACCTGCAAGACCTCAATTTTCAAAACCGTTAGTCCTAGAAGCATACCTCCAAGTGCCAAAATGTTCAAAATCAGATACGGAGTTAAAATATTGACAGATAGAAGCGAAAATAAAAATAGAGTCGAAAAATACGAAATTTAACCTTTTATACGAGCCTTAGATCCCCTAACTTACATTCTTTGAAACAATCTCCATTGAAAAATAATTCCAACTTAAAAAGTTTTTCATTAGTACGACCAATATTTACCAAGATGTGAAACGCAGCGTTTTTTGACTTAAACACTTTCCACCTGCCGTCCATAACACCCTTTGGGGGGAAATATAGCGGGTAACAAGGATTTAAATTATATGTGTACATAGAGTGAGGTTTTTCAAATTGTTTGAGGCTTTATGTTGTGTTTTTATGTATCATGGCATTGCATTTGCATTTCTTTCTAAATAGCAATGAAAAATATAAATACTTTGTTTTTTTTCCGACAAAATGTCGTTTTCTGAAAGGGCGATAAGTTCCAATCTCATTTTCTCTATGTTCCCTTAAAACTTTTAACTCGAATATCTCCTTGAGTTTTGGTCGCACAACTGTCAAGTTTTTTGTGTTAGTGTGATCTTTCAATGGAGATTATTTCCCTACACATAAGTTAGGGGACCTAGGGCCCGTATAAAAAGTTAAATTTTGTATATTTTGACTTATTTTTATTTTTACTTCAAACTTTCAAAATCTTAAGTCTGCATCTGATTTCGAACATTTTTGTAATTGGAAGTATGCATCTAGGACTAACGGTTGCAAAAATACAGGTCTTGCAGGTTAAACCGGAACACCCTGTGTATGAGCTAGTTTTACATTAAACTTGATAACTTAAAACTGCAGTGAAAAACACAGACTTTGGATAGTAAAGGCACGTTTAAGATAAGGGAATGCAGTGAGTCGGATTTTAATCAAGCTATATGAAATACTGTATTGAGCGTGCCACAATTTCCTCCAGGGTTTGGAAGGCTTATTAAAACAAACATTCATCACCAACAAAGCAACAACGTTGATTTTACTAGAAAAAGAAACTACAAGCTTTATTTTCCAAATGTTCGATATGTGTACCTTTCTTAATGCTGCATTTATCAAGTCTGAAGTATAACTCTTGTTTTAACTGCTCTAACGTGTCACGATCAACAGGGTTGCCCACCCACATAAGGTTGAGCCGCTATATAGATAGGAAGGCACTACAGCTTAAGTTTAGCCATTTTTGATCGGATTTTTCATTGTTGCGGAGCTAGGGTTACGAGAAGAATGTTTCGGATTTTTCCAAATTAGCCAAAATGAACATTTTATTTAATAAAAAATCCACGTGCAGCTAATAATTGTTCCCAGTGAAAACTCAACAAACGTGATAACTTGCCAGAAAAGACAACCACGCAAACATGCGCTCCGATCCAAAATGGCTGATCTTAAGCTGATGCGCCGGCTCGTATTTATAGGGGCCTTACCCTAAGGGTAAGGGCGCACCCCCTAAATATCGCGAAGACCCCATCCCCCAAATGCAAACGCTTCCATTAAAAATGACAAAAAAAAAAAAAAAAAACCCCTCCTCACCACCCCCCTAAAAATGTCAATATCGAAGTCTGCGCCAGGATCCCCTCCCCCTAGATGGGCTCCCCTGCGATCAGTGAAAGCTAATAACAATGATGATGACCTATTGATATTCGAAATTAAGAAATATAAGTTATAAATAACTTATACGTTTAAAATACAAAAAAATAAAACATCAATACAAATAAATTCGAATGATTTCGTGACACCTTTTAAATTTCGATCTTAATAATACAAACGGATAAAGAAAGTCTTTTAGCAATTAATGCGAATATATTAGAGAAAGATGCAAATTTTTTCAACTGCCAAAAAGAAAAGAAAGTGAAGAAGAAAAAAGGAAATATAATTCGCAACTCCAATAAACTATAGGGGGCGTTGCAGCCACTGTCGAATCGCGAATGATAAAGGTAAAACAAACAAATGCCGTATCTTATAACTTGCTTTGAAGCTTACTGAATGACTAATTTTTTATCGTGTTTGTAGGAAGCTTTCTTTTCTTCTAAAATCACATTATACCACAAACTGTCTAAAGCCTGTAATTTACTTCAAAGAAAACACGTGGAATGGAACGTTTTACCTTTTTCGACAGAATTGTTAATCACCGCAAGGTAGCGTATTCGAGCTCTGGAGTTGCGAATAGGTACCCACATAATAAATGATTGTTCATAATAAGTTTACTTCTAACAGAATTACATGTAACTGTCGTACAAATTAAGTTTAGAGCTCATCTCGGTGATTATTTTTCGTTTTATTCATTGCCAACTTGTAAGGTCAAAATTAGATAGAACATATCGTTTCCTCAGAGCAACACTAAGACACCTAAACTCAGGAATAACACAAAGATATCCTACTGTTGCTCTGAGGCGATGATATTAATTATAGATATATTAACAGCTACGATTGTAAACAATGGACCTTTTTACTTTCTTCTATATCTAATATATAGAAGAAAGTATTGGATTCGTGCAAATTTTCGAATTTCGAATTTTGACGGATTCGAACGTTTTTAGGTGTGCTGAGTCCATTTCGACTATTTTTGGAAAATTTCTGTCTGTGTGTGTATGTGTGTGTGTGTGTGTGTGTGTGTATGTGTCACGTCTGTGTGTGACCAGTTTTTGTGGCCGCTCTACAGCAAAAACTACCGCATGAAATCGAACGAAATTTGGTACACATATGTGCCCCTATGTGAACTTGTGCCCATTGGTTTTTGGCGCGAATTCCTCTAAGGGGGGTGGAGCAATGCAACGTTTTTTGAGTTACGCGTGATTGCTATTCCTCAGGAAGTAACTGGCAGAATCAAACAAAATTTGGTCCATATGTTGCCAGTAACAGGAACAGGTGCTGATTCAATTTTGGTGTCAATAACTCAAACGGGGGTTGAACTATAGAACGTTTTTTGTCGTCAATTGTGACTGCTGTATCGCAAGAAATAATGAACAGAATGAAAGAAAAATTTATCGGAAAGTAGCCCTTAAAGGATATAAAAGCTGATTTTATTTTGTTGTCAACAGCTAAAAAGGGGGTAGCGCAATCGCCCGTTCTTTTTTTCCATTGTGAGTGCCCTATCTCAAGAAGTAATGCTACGTTCTGGTTGAAATTTGGAGTATATGTGAATCCATATGTAAACAGGCTTTGGTTCAATTTTGACGCCAATCGCTGCAAGAGGTGTTGATTTTTTTTTCGAATAAAAATAGCTTTATTAATGCAACAATAAGAAAGATAAATCGTAATAGATTGTCGTCTGCGTATTTCTCGTGATTTTAATTGATGGAAATGATCGGAAATATTATCTCAATGATTTAAAAAATTTAACTGTTGCCATCTTATGTTTGTTAACAAATAAAATATTTGTAATTAATTCAAACAAGGCTTTTAAAATAACTTTCAGTTTTTGCATGTGTAATTTTGTTTTTGTTGGGAATATTGCTTCCTCGTCAAGCATGGGGAAGGATCAGAAAAAAAAAAAGAAAAACATAGAAGAAAGTTTCGTGATGACCACAACATACTAGTTTTTTCTTTACTTACGTGAGAATATCTTTCGCCAGCAGGTTCATGCGGTGCCCAGTATGTGTAGTTAACTGGCGAGCCGTCCTCCCAGTGATACTCGCCTTCTTTCCCTCTGTCGTGCAAACCGACCCATACAGGCCTTCGCACTTCCAAGACAAATGTAGCAGTAATGAAATCTTCAAAGGAAAAAACAAAAACTTTAAATAATACTACTTCCTGTACTTCAGAGGTAAGTAAAAGGCATTGAAATTTTTCAAACCCACGAATTTTTAAAAACTTATCAATAATTCCCAACTATTTTGTACTAGACAAGTAGCACTTTATAATAAAATGAATCTCGCGGGCCAGAAAACATAAAATTTAAAGTAATTGGACTGCATAGGAAAACTCAACACAAGACAATTAAAACATAACAGACCAACAGTTACAGTTTGTACGGTAAATGACTAGTTATAGACATGCTTAGGGTTATTTCAAATTTGCATTGTTGTTAAACTGTGCAAATTTGACTGGGTGTGTATCTACGAGAATTTTTCAGAAAGGATTTGAATGTCATAAATTGAAAAGCACAACTGCAATAGAATAGAAACTGAACGTTCATGGACTGGTGAAGTAGCGAAGCGATTAAATGTAATTCTTTACGAACCCTGTTCCTCCTGGTTATTTATTGACGCCAATGTTCCTCCAAGATTGGAACACTCCTCCGAGGCCTTTTCCCAGCTGATAGCTGCCGGTTTTCTTCTGCCTCCCAGTTTGTAGCACTTATCCTCTGCAAATGATATCGCAATTAGTTCAGTTAAACGCATTTATGCTGAAAAGGTTACATTTGTTTTCTTACCGGGTACAGAGAGAGACATTTACATATAATACCCTCCACAAATTAATTTATTAATGTACTTATGTTGAAAAGGTTACATTTGTTTTCTTACCGGGTACAGAGACAGACATTTACTTATAATACCCTCCACAAATTAATTTATTAATATACTTATGTTGAAAAGGTTACATTTGTTTTCTTACCGGGTACAGAGACAGACATTTACTTATAATACCCTCCACAAATTAATCTATTAATATACTTCTCTTACATGATGCTACGAAGAACTACGAAGGGACCTAAAATTCTATATTCTGGTCCTTATTCGAAGAAGAGTTTGCAACCGAACTTTTAGAGACCCAATGTGAAGTATAATTCACTTTATTACTAGTGCACTTAATGTTTTAGTGACCCAATGTGTAGTAATTCACTTTATTACTGGAGCACTAAATGTTTTTAAAGTGATTTCATTTCTTGACTTGTAAACTTCGCAAAATATACTAAATGAAAAATTGTTATTTTTTAAAATATTTTTTCAGTAAAAAATACTCTTTTGTCTTGATACTGTAAAATTAAATGGAAAAGTATTCAAAATGTTGTTGGATATCGCTCAGCGGCGACAGTAGGGGCCTATCTCAAAAGATTGCAAAAAACATGATAACTCAGATAGCACTCTTCGTTTTATAAAAGTTTTAATAACGGTTGGCGACGTTCCCACAACCTTTATAACACGTTTAAACGTTGCGCTTGTTGCCTGGTAATTACACTATGTGGCCAAAAAAGGAAAGAAAATTAAATCACTCTAATAATGCTTCTGGCACAGTTTCTACTTATTCTTATCTCTACATAGTATAAAATGAAGTCTCCAAAAAGCGTCTGTTTGTTTGAACTCGCAAAACTCCAGAACTGCCCGGCCGATTTTGCTGAAATTTTCAGTTTGTTCCTTTAAGTCCTGAGAAGGTTTGCAGACCAGTTCGAAAAAAATTCGATGAATAGTTCTTTTTTTATTCCAATTTAGGCCCAATTTTCACATAAATTCCCGAATATGGGGGTGAAAAATTACTTTCACATATCAATATTACATTTCGTTCGAAAGGGTAGAATTTTCCGCGTTCTACGCTATTTGTTTCAATGCTCTAACTTTATTACAGCGGGAGTTATTTGCGGTTTTAGCTCGAATTTTTTTAGGCTTAGCTGAAATTTAGGTACTACTTTCTTCATTAAATAAATCAATAAAAAGTGAAGGAGTTGTCCCACAGCTTTCTTTTTGACGCCATTGGAAAAAGCGACCTTTTTTACTCCAGAATTAACTCGACCTATGGTCGAAAAAATAAGCTTTTATCTCGAAAGGAAAAAAAGTTACAAGCCTTTTTAAATCAAGTTTAAGAAATCTCGATTCCATTCAAATTGTGAACCATTTTCCTTCGCATTTTAATTCCTTAAACTTATTTTATTTTGCGTTTCCATGGTTACGCATTTTAAATCCATCTTTCTGGATTGAATTTCTTAAAAGTATTTTAATATCTGTCGTCATTGTTTGGAAGGGAAATCATGATATTTTTTTACTTATTTTTTACGCCTGATTGTTGAATATACGTCACTTGACACAATTTTTATTTTGAAGGTGGACCGGGCAAAGCCGGGCAACGCAGCTAGTGTAAAATAAACCCTTAATTGAAATAACTATTGTTTTCAGATGTAATCATGCAATATACCAACAGTTTAGTTATCCCATCCAGAAACCGCAGTTTCGTACTTTTTATGGAATCATTAGTCTGGAATAGGGAGGCAGATGTCATCTCATCGAAACTGAGAGTGCCAACAAACTGATAGATAGAGATAAATTTGCTCTGTCTACCTTTCTGTTGGCATTTTCAGCTTCGATGACATGACATCTGCCCCCAGCACAGTTATGCACTAATCCAGATTGATGAATTCTATCAAAAACAAAACTATTTTGTAGTAAGTTACCGCCCTAAACCAGGGCTAAGGCAGAAATACTTAAAATACACCACCAGCTCAGTTTTTCCATCCGAGGACTGCAGTTTCGTGCTTTTTAGCACTCATCAGCCCGGAATAGGAATCACATAAGCTGGTGGCGAAAATCCTCCTAAGGGAGCCAAGAGAGCCAAACAAACTGTATTTTAAGTATTTCTGCTATAGCCCTGGCTAATGGGCGGTAATTTACTGAATATACCATGCCTTGCCATTAATCTTTGAGTTGAACCGCACCATTGCTGCGGTCACTCATCTGTGTGCTAATTCTACATTAGCTACCCGTTTGTTTGGCTCTCTTGGCTCCCTTAAGAGGATTTTCGCCACCAGCTTATGTGATTCCTATTCCGGGCTGATGAGTGCTGAAAAATGCAATCCTCGGATGGAATAACTGAGCTGGCGGTGCATTTTAAGTAAAAACGAAACTAGTCTTTCGATGGGATAACCGGGCTGACGTTATATTGCATGTAATTCTGCCCTTGCCCTCGTATAGGGGTTGGCCTTGCTTAAGAGCTGTAATTTACTGCTTGATACCATTATTACTTTCTTCTATATCTAATATATAGAAGAAAGTATTGGATTCGTGCAAATTTTCGAATTTTGACGGATTCGAACGTTTTGAGGTGTGTCGAGTCCATTTCGACTATTTTTGAAAAATGTCTGTCTGTGTATATGTGTGTATGTATGTGCGTGTGTGTGTGTGTGTCACGTCTGTGTGTGACCAGTTTTTTGTGGCCGCTCTACAGCAAAAACTACCGCATGAAATCGAACGAAACTTGGTACACATATGTGCCCCTATTTGAACTTTCTTTTTATTTGGAGGAGAAGGGCGTATTAACCGTTAAATTCTACAAAGAATGCCCGGGTCGGAAAAGTTTGGGAACCCCTGTTCTAAGCAAAGAATTTTGACGTATGCCCTTATTTTAAAATCAAAGTAGCTAAAATTTTTATAATATCTTCCCTCAGGTTCCTTTTTTCCCAGTAAAAGGGAAGGTGGTGGAAAAACGACATGATTCTTGCAGGTTAAACTAAACACATAAAAAATGACTTCGTCTACAAATGACTGAGATTATGAGTGCTTATTTTTAATTAAATTTGAAATTAGGCGTGCGTTTCTTATTATATTTGTACTGTCGGTACATACAGCGGCAAAATAATTGGAGCATTATAAAATCATTCGGTTGCCTTCCCATTACAATATTGGCTTAAGGTAAGAGAAGGAAAAATCATCCTTAGAATGAATTCATATTTTTTTTTAATAAGTAGAATTCTCGGATCTATTGGCCGAACACTTGAGCCTCCCTGCTACTAATTCGTGTAACGCTTGTTAAAAGCACTAGTCTAGATACTTAGAAAAGGTCATGAAATTGAAATATGATATTTACAATTATAGCGCGTTGAATGTAAAAACAGAATACTTACTAAACGTATACCATCCTTTGGAGCAAGCCATGACAGTATCGGTTATTTCCTGTGGAATGAACTCTATTTTGTTCTTTGCCGTAGAAATCATCACTAAATGGAAAAAAAAGAATATTGTTTTAGAATTATATACGTTTGAAGCAGGACCGTATAGAAGGGAGAGGCTTGTAGGGCTCCAACCCGCCTCCCCCGAAATTTTACGAAACTATCCCCCCCCCCCCCCCCGCAAAAAAAAAAAAAAAAAAACCTTATACTCATTTTTCTGAAAAAAAAAATCTTTTTTTTAATTCCAATGCCTTTTGAAGAAGAAGTTCCGTCCAGAACTAAACGAACCTACTTTCCCGTATATCACTATCGACTTTCTAGTATGAGATCCAGATTCTCAAAATCAGCTAAAGTTGCAAATTATTTCAAAGATAACTTAATAACATTTTAAGCTGATTTCTAAAAATAAAAATATGCCTTGCTCATCTAAAGAAACAGATGCGTAAAAAATAAATATACGATCAAATAAAATAGTAGCATCATTTAAACAAAGCAGCTAATATATTATTTTATACAAAATTTTATCGCTTTCAGAAAAATCAAAAATAATATTCTCACTTAAAAAAAATACAGTATATCAAAAAAAAAAAAACTTTTGTTTGTCCCCTGTTGCCAAAATATGCTTTTAAAAAAGAAGAATAAATATACTTTAAAAAATAAACAAACAACAATAAAATGTCAACTTAAAACAAATAATTTTCATCACCAGAAAAAAAAAAAAAAAAAAAAAAAACTTCTACGCTTATCCTTATGTTAAAACATTATGGACTCCTAATTTATCCGCCAAAAACTGAATACATAATTAAAACTTTAGATTGAAAGCAAAAACAAATGATATCAACAATAATTATTTCACAGTAAAGACCATGGCTGCCGAGTCGCAATCGGAGTCCATCTCATTTTGAGGTGAAGGGGTCAGAGTCGGGAGTCGAAGATTTTTAATTCAAGGACTCGGAGTCAGAATCGGTAACTTTCTCTCTAAGCCCGCAACTCAGCCAATGTTTGCGGCGTCGGATTCGGGCTAATTTTGGTACAAAGGAGTCTGAATCGGAGTTTAAGACTTTAAATTTCCAAGAGTAGGAGTCAGTCATTTTCCCTCCGTGTTTAAATTTTTGTCAAGGCTACGGAGTCGGAGTCGTGGAGTCGGAGTCCGTATAACTTTTGAGCACAGGAGTCGGATTCGGAGTCGACGGCTCTAAAGTTCTAGGAGTCCGAGTCGGGAGTTGGTCATCAAGAGCTGTTTCCAACAAAATTTGTTTGAAGCAAATCCACCTTTAAGTTCGGGATCTACATTGAATTTTAGTTTCGCCGTAGGCACTAACGTTAAAAGATTTGAACTGTTCAAAATTGAACGAAATATTGTTTTGAACGGATGGAGCAAAATAATTCATTTCATTTACTTATTCAATCTTTGTCCAATTCACTTACGTCATTTATTAATTCTTTAATTTACATTCATTTATCTGATAATTTTCTTGCAGATTCATTCATTCACTTATTTTCTTATTCATTCACTCAGTTTACTAGCTGTTTTTTTTTCTCACTTATTAACTTACTAATTTATTAATTTATTGTTTCATTTCCTTTTCAATTATACTTACTTTCTTTTGTTTACTCCTTCATTTGGCCAAGCAAATCTTTAATAATCGAACAGAAAATATATCATTAGGAGAAATATGTTATTTTTCACTTTTTGCCCCATGAAAAAAAAAGAAGTCAAAAATGTCCACCTTTTTTTTGGAGGTACAAATTAACTGTCAAAAATAAAAAATAATGCAAGTTATATTGTAAAATATATTGTCCTTTCTTTATGTACCGTAATTTTCAGAACAAATTTCCAAATTGTTCATTTTGAAAAATGTAAGTCATCTTAACCATTTCACTTTGCCCCTCATTCCCCCATATATTCCCACGAATGCTTATAAAACGCAGGTAATTCCTGTTGAAATCCTGAAATACGCTGGCTATCTTACTGCGGAAAAAGTTCTGTCCATCTTTGATGGCAAAGCGGTGATTGACAATAGTGTCAAAATTTTAAGAAACTTATGAATAATTTAGAGAATAAGCCTTTTTGAAAGTTTAATTTTTTCTTTGTAGTTTTCCACTTTGAATTCTTTACATAAAAATTCAGGAATACGTAGCTGCTTGAGGAAGGATTGTTGCTCAAAATAAGAAATATTCTTCTAAATCTATAGGATTGATTGTTAAACAACGGTTTGGAATTAATTTTTGCAGTTATGAATTTAAATTCATAACTGCTAATATGCTTTCCTACTAGTACACAAATATGTATATGATCCCACAGCAAACTCCCCTTAACTCTCTCCAACGTAAAAGAAAAGACTTCCTAATGCCTTTAAAAAAAATAAGGATAATTTTTACTTCCTTTTACATTAAAGGAAGTATTGTATTCACGAAAAATTTTTCACTCAAAAATCGACCTTAATTTCCATTTTACTCACCCCCGAATGAATGTTGAATTTTTTTTCGACTCGACCACACGTGGATAAGTGCCTAAGAACGTATAGACACGCGAAATATCCATTTTGACGACTCCCGAGTTAATTACAACGCGTTTTCTCGTAACGTGTGTATGTACGTATGTATATACGTGTGTGCGTATGTATGTCGCATAACGCAAGAACGGTATGTCCAAGAAAGTTGAAATTTGGTACATAGACTCCTAGTGGGGTCTAGTTGTGCACCTTTTGGTTGCATTCGGGTGTTTCTAAAGGGGTCTTTTGCATCTTTTTTTTTGGGGGGGGGGAATCATTGATGATTTCGATGTAAACTCAAATGGTGTTATAATTGGGAGGAACATTGGCGATATATCGCCAGTCTTTTGGTCGCCAAGTTTTGTCGCTAACTTGGCGACAAATTTGGTGATTTTTTTTTAAAAATCTGATTTCAATTTGGCCACTGTTGGTGATATTTCGAGAGGAAACTATCGAATCACATCAAAATTGTCAGTAATGGGGAAATGACATTAAATTGGAGTAAAAGGAAGTCATGTGATGCACACATCAGCTCGTTTAAGTTTACAGTATGATACCCTCACCCCAGCTTTTGATGATTCGGCATTTGTTATTTCGGTACCTTTTACGTGTTTACATGATTGCATCTTGCATTTTGCAACTTAATCTTTAAATTGTTAACTTTGAATTCAAGAAAAAGTAATTATTATTAAATATCATTTAATTTGAAAACCATTTATGTTGATGATTTACATTTTTTTTACTAACTGATGGTTGAAGCAATGTTATATATTTATTTATTTATTCTATTTTGAATAAATATACGCTTATGTATATTTATATTTTTCATTGGTCAATTCTTTTCTCTCGTAGCATAGTGCTTTTAGGTAACCTTATAACTTTTATAAAGAATAAAAATCTTAGATTAAATGGTTACTAAAAATTAAAAAATAAATTTAAAGTAAAAATGCTTCTAAATTAGCCTGCTGATCACAGGCTTTTTAAAATTTCTCAACTATTATTTATTTTAAAAATTTCCTGTGTGTTAAATTTTTATATACTTATAATGGAATTTTCTTAACAATAACATGAAAATTGACTTAAAGAAATGGGATGAAATTTTGAAATTATTTTGAAAAAACTAGGAAAGTGGAGAAAAATGCGTCCACTCTCCGAAATAAACAATTAACTATCTCTGAAATTGTAATTATAAAAGAAAAAAAATAAACGAGACCGTGGTAGATTTAAAAATAATAATTATGATCATCTATTCGGCTCTGCCAATTAATTGGCCGATTATCAACAGCCGATTGATCGGTAATCGGCCAGTTTGCTAGGTAAGTGGCATTAAAATCGGAGCAAATATTTCACTGTTTCACTTTGCCCCACATTCCCCTACTTCTAATGTAAAGGACCATTCGGGCGTCTGAATATTGCAATTATAATATGTCTTCAAATTTGCTGAATGAGGAATGTTTTGGAAGGTTACAGGTGACCTCTTATCCGGGTACTGCTGAGCATAGATATTGGGGAGGGTTATCTTCAAGGGGTAAAACAATAGGTTCAAAGTCAAACTGAAAATTAAAAAACTGCTGTAAGTGCAAGTCCCCTCTACTCGACTCGAAACTTTAATGTGGAACAGTTCAAAAGAGCCCGCACCGGAAATTGCTTCCCTCTTGGAAGACATTAAATGTATTTTTGTGTTGTTTAATCAGCTTTGGTAATAAGCGTAGTAGATTAATATTTATGTGTGTTATTTACATTGGGCGTATTCTTTCTCAGCTTCCGCTGTCGTGCTTCGTAGAAGTTATCTTTACCCTGCAATGCTTTAAGTGCTCACAAGCACATAATAAAAATGTATGTAATGTCTTCTTTACTAATAATAAAGCTGAAAGTCTCTCTGTCCGGAGGATGTCTGGATGTCTGGATGTCTGTAGGATGTCTGTGACGCGCATAGCGCCTAAACCGTTCTGCCGATTTTCATGAAATTTGGCACAAAGTTAGTATGTAGCATGTGGGTGTGCACCTCGAAGCGATTTTTCGAAAATTCGATGTGGTTCTTTTTCTATTCCAGTTTTAAGAAAAAAAAAATATCATAAGATGAACGAGTAAATTACGAAATTATCATAACGTGGAACCGTAACATGGGCACAAGCCAATCGGCGAGATACGAAATTATCATAACGTGGAACTATAAGATGGGTACAAGCCAACTGGCGAGAAAATTCACCATACATTATTTGTAAATATACAGGCGAACTAAAAGACCTTTTAATTTTCTATTACGGGCAAAGCCGTGCGGGTACCACTAGTTGTCTATAAAATAACTCGTCTCTTCATTTAGAAAAGAGCTAATATCTATATTCTAGTAAATAGTACTATGTTGCCTAACTTTGTGTCCTGTTAGTTACGTGTCGTAACTGGCAAGTATTGAATGCATCAAAATCTCGATTCAAATAATTTTGTAACATAACTTCTACTTTTGCTAGTCTCAAACTACAAAAGCTGCGTGCAATCCTTTTATACACTGCTGATACAAAGCGTTTGTTGTTCAAACTGACTCACACTACATACACAATTAATTCAGAATAACACGAAACTCAACCAGCTTATAACTCCGCCATAGGCGGCTCGTACGCGAGGGGGGGGGGAGGCAATTGCTCCTCATTTTCAAGATTAAAGGGACCTTGCTCCCTCTCTTTTCAGGGTTAAAAATTCATGATCGATTGAAAAATGATTTTTTATAGGGTGGATTGCTTTATTTCACAAAAAGTAAAAACTAAAATTTCCAAATAAATGAACTTTTCTCATCTTATTTCATAAAAATGGAACTTTGAATTGGAAGGGAAAAATCTACAGTGACCCTCCATCCTGAATTTTGAGGCCTTATTCCACTTTTTGGAGGTTCTTGAATCACTTATGTTAAAAGCCTTACTTTTAACCAATTTTTTAAAAAAAGCTTCGGACGCTACGCCCCCTAACCCCACACGCTTCTTTTAATCCCCCACTTTTTTGGCACACCAGTTGCCTGTGAATTCCGCAATACATGAATTTGACAGTTTAAATACTATTCAGAGAAAATAGGACACAATCAATGGAATAAATAAATACCTTTGTGCTGAACAGTAAAGTAAGACAAAACAACGTTAGAAGAAGCACAAATTTGCAAATAACAGCAGATACGTGTTTCGGCGTTACAGGGCACGCCTTTTTCAATGCAAAAATAATGAGCTTATGGATGAAAAGACATCCGACAAAAGACTTTTGTCTTACTTTACAATCAATGGGTGTTGCAGTGTTTATCAGTATTGCTGTGTTATGTAGCAGTTAGCTGTTTGCTGTTCTAAATTTCTGATTATATGACCACAGTTTGAACGTACGCTTTTATGTACATATACATAAAACTAAAATCTTTTACTACTTTTAAATATGTTTAAAATCATCTTACCTTGTTGAAACACAATTAAATAGCACCATATCAGACAATGCATTATTTTCTGAATAAAAACTGATAATACCAGATATTACGCATGCAAGATATCAAAACAGGAAGATGTCCTACAAGCAATTTGCACGCACTTCCTTCAATGTTTGCACTTGATGCATTTATTATCTGATCGACATGATTTTGATGAATATAATAATTATATAATTTATAATTTATAAAACACAAAATTATAAATATATTGATCTTATTCCGTTTTTGCCAAGTCTCGTAAAAACGTTAGTCCACCGAAAGCTAAAATGTCCTAACGTAAACAGAAGAGAGAGAGTAACATTTTTCCGAATTAGCTTTGGGGAAGTGCTGTGATTGGCTTGTTGAATGTCGTGACGAAAGAGCTTGGTGGAGAAATACAAGAAACATTGCCGCAAAAAAGGAACTTCGTGATTTCTTCTAAATCCGAGCGATGATCTGTTATCTAATCAGTTCTAGCGTTCTTCACAAGAAAATAAATATTATTTTTGAGCTATTTTTATGATTGTAATCGCAATTGAATTCAGTTTTTTTTCTTAACTTCTTTCCACATAATAAATAATGCATATGAAGTTAAGGATAGGAAAGATCAATTTTCTATGGCGAAAAAAAGTTACTGATCTCTATCGGGCATTAAAAAGGTGCCAAATTATGTTTTAAGATTAAATTTTAAATTTCATTTGACTGGGATATCATCTTCTGCCTCCGAATTGTAATTAAATAAGGGAAAAAATATATTTAACTAGTATGTTGTGGCCATCTCACGCGGTGGCGGATACAAGGGGGGAGGGGTCATGGGGGTCATGACCCCCCCCCCCCAAACCCGCGACAATATATGAATGCTTGGTTGAAAAAAAAATTTTGAATTAAATTTTTGGGGCATTGTACAAATGGGTGGATACAAGAAAGGGGAAGGGGGGGGGAGGGGTCATGGGGTTGTGACGTCCCCTCCCAATCTGCGACATTGCTTTGCAATATGTTATAAGGTTTATTGAATTTGAGTAGGTAAAATGACCGCTTGAAAAAAAAAAGAAAGAAAACCTGACCGAGACAAATACCGTGTAAATAAATTTTGAATTCCTTTTTTTTTGGGGGGGGGGGGGTATTACATGTCACTTTTCTATTTACATATACATAAATATAAAAGGTGTCGACAGTAAAATAGTATATTTGCTTGAGTCATTCTTTGCTTTGAGCCGTCCTCAGGTGCCAGTCAAATGAAAAAAAGTAGCAAAGAAGTGTCTGGCGCCCGCCGATTGCTTTTTATACAACAAATTTAACCGACGACCGCTATTGTAAAATTATTTCATGTGCTGTAGGCATCGATTCAATTGATATAAATATTTGAACGTGTAAATATTTTATGTAAAGTCTATGTAGATAACTACTCCCTTCTTTTGTGATTGTGATTTTTAGGTGTATCGTTTTTGTTCGTGCTGATTTTATTTTTTTAATGTCTTGTAAATAGTTATTTAGTTTTAATCAGTGTTTTGGAATCAGTGTCGTGCAAGTAATGTAAAATTTTAGTTTCGTGTCGCGAAACCTCGTTATACGAGAGTTCTCGTAAATTCAGACGGAAACTGTGCTGAAGAAAGCTGCGTTTGTCAAGAAAGGACCACCCAAAAAGCAATGAAGCGTTCGGGTGACAAAACTTTGCTGTCTTTTTTTGAAAAGTTACAAAAAACAGATAAACACGAAACTGATAGATCCGGAGTTCCTGCATCAGACTCGGGGGCTGTGACGTCTTCGTCCACCTCCGATTTTTCTGCTATTGAAAAGAATCGGTCGGTGAGTATTTGTCAATGTCCGAATTATATTCATAAGATATTTAATTTTTAGTTTGATTTTCACCGCATTTTGTGTTATTTTGTATTTTTTTGCATACAAAACGGATGTGTCGATTATCTGCAAATTTAAAATCTAATATGGATGTGTGTCAAGTATTACGCAAATATTTAATCCATTTATCATGTTCATAAAACATTTAACTTTTATTAGATTTTCGCTGTGTTTATTTATTGTGTTGGTTGATGATGCGAATACTGCTGCAATATGATATTTAAGTAAATAGAACGTATGTTTAATATTACCTTCTTGACCTGCGTTTTAATGAAAAGTGTCTTCCCTGGGTTTTTTGAAACCTTGAACTTTTTTACTGAAGTAAAATACAAGTTAATTGTTATAATCAGATATATGAATGAAATGAACCTTTTTTACGGAGGTATCGGTACATAAAATATTAAAAAGAGCTGTGACCAGATCGTCGTAAGAAGATATTATCTTGGTTTTATTTATTATAACTAATATGCTTACCAGAAAGTCAAAAAACTAACCGTTTTTGATTAGTGTTGTATCAACTCGTATTCGAGATGCCTATCATATTCAAAGTCGCTATGTAAATTTAAACAGGATTAGAACTTCGTTTCAGTAAAAGTTTTAAGTTCTCCGTCAGATCAGGAAATTTCAATTACTGTTCCTTCGCTGCTTTTCAAAGATTAATCCCTGAGGTCAAACCAAGTGATTTATTTCGACTATTTTTCTTGTTATTATTTATATTTTGGAGATATTAAGTCTATTTGTCTATTTTTTGCAGACGATTGACGATACGACGATGTGGAAAAAAAAATCTATAGAGCTCAAAACAGTGCTTGATTTTTTTTTTTTATATCTCTCTCTGTTAAGATTGCTAATATAACATATTTACATATTTAATTTAAAAAAATGGACATGGTTTCTGTAATTTCTTAGATTCTATTGTAATTCAATTTAACTAACAGTTTGAAATAACACTTCTTAACTATTTTCCTACGAAATTAATTAAGTTGTCATCCAGCTAATGGCTCATTTAGTGCTTTTTGTTGACACCTAAAGAAAAAACCGTTCTAGAAAATTATCGTACGAACATTCTTGAGCATGACCCCCCCCCCCCCCCAAAATGAAATCCTGTATCCGCCCTTGATCTCACGAAACTTTCTTCTATATGTTTCGCATAATTATGATCACTCCCCATGCTTGACGAGGAAGCAATATTCCCAACGAAAACAAAATTACACACGCCATAACTTGACGACCATCCCTATTCCCGATTTATCTCAAAAGCAAAGCAAAGCAAAGAATGAATATTGAAAATTATTTTAAAAGTCTTGCTTGAAACAATTCCTAACATCTATTTGTTAATAAACACAAGATGGCAACAGTTAAAAGGTTTAAATCATTGACATAATATTTCCGATCATTTCCATGCAATTAAACTCACGAGATAAACGCAGACGACAGTCTATTACGATTTATTTTTCTTATTGTTGCAATTATAAAGCTATTTTTATTCACACAAAATAAAAAAAATCAGCCCCCCATGGAGCGATTGGCGCCAAAATTGAACCAACGCCTGTTTACATATGGATTCATATTTATTCTTAATTTCATCCAGAACGTAGCATTACTTCTTGAGATATGGCACTCACAATGGGAAAAAAGGAACGTTCGATTGCTCCACCCCCTTTTCAGCTGCTGATGCCAAAAAAGAATCATTTCTTATACCCTCTAAGGGCTACTTGTCGACAAATTTTTGTTTGATTACGTTCATTATTTGTTTAGATACAGCAGTCACAATTGACGACAAAAAACGTTCTATGGCTCAACCCCCTTTGAGCTATTGACACCAAATTTGAATCAGGACCTGTACCTGTTAGGGAACCAAATTTTGTTTGATTCCGCCAGTTACTTCCTGGGGAATAGCAGTCACGCAAAACTCAAAAAACGTCCCATTGCTCCACCCCCCTTGGAGGAATTCGCGTCTATATCCAATGGGCACAAGTTCACATAGGGGAACATACGATTACCAAATTTCGTTCGATTTCATGCGGTAATTTTTGCTGTAGATCGGCTACAAAAACTGGTCACACACAGACGTGACACACACACAGAGAGACAGACATTTTCCAAAAATGGTTGAAATGGACTCAGCGCACCTCAAAACGTTCGAATCCTTCGAAATTCGAAAATTTGCACGAATCCAATACTTGCTTCAATATATTAGATACTAGAGGACCCGACAGACGTTGTTCTGTTTAAACATTGTAAATTGAAAAGTTAAAAAAATTCGATAAACTATCAAGTGTTTGAACCGTTCTGTTGAAAAAAAAATTCAGTGGCTAAAAGTACTTCTTTTGACTGAAGGAAACAACCCCATTGTTTGCTTCTGCCACTATCAGCAAGGCTATGGCCGAAGAACTTTGGCCCTTGGTCTTTGGCGTCCACAAATTTGGCGACAATTGGGAAAATTGCTAAGACTCCTAGTTTTCAAACTCTTCCCGCAATTTCTACATTGTCTGGGGGCATTATCATAACGTAGATCGTAAAATATTCAGAATTGGCGAAAACATTTCCCCATTGCTTAAATTCCGTGGGGCCAAGTTTGTGGACCTTTAGAGTGGACCTTAGAGATTAAAATGAAGCGAAGCTAAAAGACGTAACCATGGCAATGCGAAACAAAACATAAGTAATTTTAATGGAGATTAGATTTATTCGAACTTTATTTTTAACGGCTTGTAACTTTTTTTCCTTTGGAGATAGAAGGTTACTTTTTCGACTGAAGGTCGAGATATTTCTAGAGTAAAAAATGTCGCTTTTTCCAACGTTGTCAAAAAGAAAACTCTGAGACAATTCCTTCACTTTTTATTGATAGATTTAATGAAGGAAGTATTGCCAAAATTTCAGCTAAGCCTAAAAAAGTTCGAGATTAAAACGCAAATTGCTCCCGCGGTAATTAAGTTAGAGCATTGAAACAAATTGCTTAGAACGCAGAAAATTCTACCCTTTTCATCAATATAAAATATTGATATGTGCAAGTAATTTTTCACCCCTTTAATAGCCAATAATAGGCAATTTACGTGAAATTTTGGGCCTAAATTGGAATTAAAAAGAACTATATATCGGATTTTTTTTCGAATTACACCCTATGTTACTCAGTGAGAAGGCACCTTTTATACAGTGAAAGAATTTTTCAAATAGGTGCAGTGGTTCCGGAGATTACCTCGAACATATAAACACAAAAAAATCCACCCTCTCTCTTTATAATATTAGTGAAGATAGAAGAAAGCAAAAACTGAAAAACTAGTTTACAAATCTATATATATAAAAATGGAGTTTGGTAAATTTGTTCCCTAAGATCTCAGAAACTACCCGGCAGATTCGGCTGAAACTTTCACTGTTTGTTCAGTTTGGTACTGGGAAGGTTTATAGATCAGTTCGAAAAAAATCCGATTGATAGTTCCCTTTTTATTCCAATTTTAGTCCCAATTTTCGCATAAATGCCCCAATATGGGGGCGGAAAAAAACCTGCAAATATTAACATTATATGTCCATCGAAAGCGTCAATTTTTCTGCTGAAGATAGCATCTGTTCGAAGTTTCTAAGTTGTATGAAAAACGAGTTATGAGCTTTTTTTGTTCCATGTTCGAAGGCTTTCCTCAACCCAATTCATTATTTAGTGTATCATCTCAACTCCCAGTTCATAGTTAGCATTGTTGAATGTTTTTGTATTTCGTCTGACTGTTTGAGGCTTTTCTCAAGTCAAATCTTAAAGTAACGTTTTTTTCCCCCAAGATTGGCTAATAATAACTAGATTTGGTTGAATATTTTCCATTTAAACGGAACTTTAGTGTAATTAATGAGTTTTTTTAAATTATTTGTGCTGATTGGATTTTTTAATAATTATCCAATTTAACAACAGAAACCTCGCCAAAATTTATGCAGAAAGATTTCAGTAGCGGATGCATTTGGCAGTTTTTTTTTCAACTGTCGCGCTTTTTGAAGTCAAAGACTACGTAATAATGGTTGTCAGCTTTCACCATGTAAACAAAATATCGTCAATCAAAGAATCTTTAAAAACTTTTTTTACTGTAAAATAATCCAGCAACTAAATTAGGCAAATCCATAAACAGCACAAAAACTTCCATTAATGTGACTTTGTGCACAAATTCAAACCATCGCCAAATTTTACTACTTATTTTGGAAACATTTCGGATGAAATTGTTTAGCGCCATTTTATGGTGACCAAAAGCATCTTAGCATATGGCGACAATATCTCTTTAACAAAAAGTAGTAACATACCGTTTTACAAAGTAAGGAGGGGGAGCATTATCCAAGGTATCCCAAAACGATTCCCGCAAATTCGGTAACATTTTAAATCGCACCAAGAACTCACAATAATTAAAAGTTTCCAAAATAACTAAAGCAAGTTTAAGGGGATCACGTGCGCGCGGCTACATTTTTTTAAACCGTTCGTTCTTCAATAGACATACAGAGAAGATAAGACTCCATGTAAAAAAAAAGAAAGTATAAACTGATAAATCTTTTTAAACATGTGAAGTTTAATTTCATGTTTCGGAAATTCTTCAAATTTGTATACGCTTAAATTTCGTGTTTTCATTTCTAAATGAATACTATTTCTCTCTTTTTACTTTCTGCTACTTTAGTTTTACGAGTAAGGAAGAAGCTAGATTTTAAATCACGTCAAAAAGGTGTGTTTTAAGTTCTTTCACTTAAGACAGAAAACAAATGCAAGTAACGATTGTTTCTCATAATTATTGCTAACCCAGGCAACGACGGGTATTTTTGCTAGTATATATATAAAGTAAGTAGGAGTTGTCAGAATATCATTTTCCTATTATTAAAACTACACTGATGACATGCCGGCCTTGTCTAGTCGTCAGAGAAATCTGACTGCGATGGAGGGGGGGGGGGAGAGGGGGGTCCTGGTTTAATTTTTTTTTGCATTTTGCATTTTATGTTTCAAATGGGATTACATTTCTTTTTGTAGTTCCTGATGCAATGCACACTAGGCAGATAAGGAAATATTTGTTACTGAGGTTCGGCACGATCGCTAAATTTTATGCAGCAGTTGCTTTGTTCTGTCAATAAAACATTGACCGAAATATGGTAAAACTGCCAATCAGTCGGGAGTCAAGAAATTGTACTTTTTATTTATTTGTTTATTTATTTATTTTTAATTATTGTTATCATGATTATTATTTTATTAGAAACTAGTGGTACCCGCACGGCTTTGCCCGTAGTAGAAAATAAAAAGGTCGTTTGGTTCGCCTGTATATTTACAAATAATGGATGATAAATTTATCGCCAATTTGATATGTTAATTTGCTCGCCCATGTTACGGTTCCATGTTATGATAACTTGGTAATTTACTCGTCCATGTTATGATAATTTTCTCGGTAAAATTTTCTTTAAATTGGAATGGAAAAAGAACAAAATCAAATTTTCAAAAAATCACTTCGAGGTGCGCAACCTAAGGCTACAAAATAATTTTGTACCAAATTTCATGAAAATCAGTAGCACAGTTTAGGCGCTATGCGCGTCACAGAGATCCCGACAGAGATCCGGACGGATATCTCGACAGAGATCCAGACAAGCTTTGAGCTTTATTTTTAGAAAATATGTACTGTGCTACGCCAGTGATACACAAACTAAATAAATAAATGAAAAATATAAGCAGAATAAAATATAATAAAATAAGTAAATTAAATTGAAAAGAAATCAATGAATAAATTTAAATAAATAAATAAAAATAAATAAAAAATCCCCCCCCCCCCCCAAATTTTGCTGGCGCAACTTGCACCATAATCCCCCATCTCTCCTGTGAGCACCCCATGCCAAGAATCCCAGTAAACGAAATTTTTCCGTTGATAGACTAGGGGGGAACCAAAACATATTCCTACTAACTTCTAAATAGTCGATTTCGATAACTTACAAATTTTTCTGCGTCACCATTTTCCGTAAGTCGCATATTTGTAAATTGATGTAACAATGTCAAGCCCCGACAGGCTAATGAAAGATTTCCAACTTGATAGTAAGAGAGCGCCATCTGTCGTGTAACTAATTAACGATACTGAAAAGTAGCTGTAAAACTACATTACCAAGTGGCTGAGATTTCGGAATGTTCAAAATTTTCCCTCCTTTGTATGCTAAACTATATATTGAATTCAAGAAGTTTAAGGGGTTACTGCTAAAAGTATCTTAGATTTTTGATGATCTACGTTATGTGGTCAGGAACAAAGGTCAAGAGCTTCGGTTGGCGATAAAGCTATCCCTATAGGTATGAATACTACGTAATTTACTAATAGTGAAACCTTGATTTTATGTTTCTCAAGGGATTGGGTTAAATAACGCAAGAAATGCATACAAAGAAAAAATCAAATAGAAAAAAACTAAAGGAAATAAAGATGACTCTTTCAAAAGTCTGTATCTATATTTTACGACTAGCTGTATCCGCAGGGATTTGCTCGTAGTAGAAAATTAAAAAGTCATTCTATTCACTTGTGTATTTACAAACAATGGATGATGAACTTTTCGCCAATGGCCGCATATGGTAGTTTGCTCGTCCACGTTATGGTAATTTGTTCGCCCACGTTGTGATAATTTGCTCGGTAAAATGTTCTTAAAATTGGAATAGAAAAAGAACAAAATCAAATTTTCGAAAAATCGCTTCGAAGTGCTCACCCCTATGCTACGAACTAATTGTGTGCCTGCCAAATTTCATGAAAATCGGCCTAACGGTCTAGGCAAAAAGTGGTAAATTTTTAATTTTTTTTTTCGAAATGGATTTTGGCATAGTGTGAAAAAGTGGCGTAATGGGCAAGTTGAAAATCTTGAACACTGCTCAATATTCAGTAGCACCCATTTGGCATTCAAAAAAAAAAAAAAGGAAGGAGGGTTTTTTTTTTTTTTTGCTAAAATATAAAATTAAAACAAATTTGAAAGTTCTTGCGAGCATATTTGTCCCCGCACTATGCCGAAATCAATTTCTAAAAAAAAAAAAAAAATAACCCCACCTTCGCCCCACGTCTGTATGTAGAAAAAAAAACCTCTTTTGCATTTTTTAAATTTTTATTTCAGTTTAAAAATTATGTTCTTTTTAACGAAATGATTTTTTGATAATGTATTGTATGACAGTCAATAATGGGTTGTATGACAGCCGACGAGTAAGGATAAGCGTGAGATCGTTAAATTATGTGAAATACACTACGGGCCTAGAAGGAGAAAACAAAGAACTCTTATGTGTCCCAATCGGCTTAAACCAGTGTTTTTCTTAGAATACAATCAAGACACAAAAATACACAACAGTTTTATTCATAGACCAAACAGAAAATATAGGAATAGGTACAATACAAAAATGAAAACCTTTTTCAGACTTAGGCATGATTTTTGAAGAAAAAAGGTAGCAATCTTTAAAATTGCAACACAGATAAAGCTGAAATGTTCAGAAAAAAAAAACGTTCCTTATGACGCAATTGCACAAGTTCTTAAACTTGATTTCTTTGCATTCACTCGTTGGGAGTTTTGTGAAATGAATTTTTTAAATAATAACCTTTTTAAAATCCAACAGTCTGCACCATTAAAGGATATAGATATAGCAGCATTGTCACTCTTTAATCCAGAATTTTTTTCGTGTATTTTTTTATGTGCAAGAAATGCAGAGTTATCCAAAATTCAGCGCACGCAGGGGGTACTACGGTTACGGTCTAAAGTTTCCAAGTTAATGTGCATCGTGTTCAAAAAGTACTTTTAATTAGATCAGAAAGTTCTTCTGCAAGGAATTTTTCTTTTTATTTTTTTACTGGTGATACCCGCACGGCTTTGCCCGAAGTGGAAAACTAAAAGGTCATTTTATTCGCCTGTATATTTACAAATAATGCATGATGAATTTCTCGCCAATTGGCTATGTTCATTTGTTCGCCCATGTTACGGTTCCTCGTTATGATAATTTCGTAATTTAATATTCCACGTTACGATAATTTGCTGGGTAAAATGTTCTTAAAATTGGAAAAGAAACGTAACAAAATCGAATTTTCAAAAAATCGCTTCGAGGTGCACACCCCTATGCTACAAACTATTTCTGTGCCAAATTTCGTGAAAACTGGCCGATCGGTTTGAGCGCTGTGAGCGTCACAGAGATCCAGACAGAGAGACTTTGAGCTTTATTATTAGTAAAGATGTAGAGGATTTATGAATGCAACAAAAGGGAAATCAACAAATTGACATAAAATTTAGCACGTTTGTATTTTGAAACATCGTAATACATGCCAATGCTTGCGAGTGCATACGAGCCAATGCTTGCTAAGCCATTGGCTCGTAGTTGTCATCGTCTTGAACAACACATCTCTGGTCATAGCCTGTTTCCAACTTCAGAGAGTTGGGTAAACGGGACAAACGTTTCATGTGCTTCAGTGAAGAATTCTTGGCTCTTCTCCTTCGTAGCTTGAAGTAGTAAATACAGATGACAATTATTGCTGCTTCAATCAGCAAACAGCCGACAAGTATGCCAACCAAAGTGGGAATGGAGACGCTAGCTGGAAATGTCAAGAATAACAATGAATAGCTCACTTAGAAAAATATGAGAAACATATCAGCAAGAAAAAATAATTTAAATGATATATTGTTGATTTGATAAGTTCAAGCATGACCTTGAGAATGCTTACTTCTTTGAGGGTTATAGAGAACTTTCACGGACGCTACCTTCACGGTAGTTTTGCGAAAGCAATCTATTTCAGTAAAACGTCCCTCTTTCACTGATTTCTCCAAAAAAAAAAAAAAAAAAAGGGGGGGGAAGAAAAGAAAACATTGTCAAGGACATACCCCTACTTATCAGAGTCACGCTATAACAACTACAATAATAATAAACAAAATCGGAAAAATTTCCATAAAAATCTTTTCAAAGAAATGCTAAAAGGTCTAGAGTTGTATGTAAAATTCTTATCAAAGCGCGACTCTACATTTATAGCAAAACAGCGGCAGTTTTTCCGTTTGTTTCATGCACAAAGGCAGTATTCTTAATGTAAGAGATTTTTAACGATAAACTAAGCAAAAAACAATCTTTAAACATGGGGCACGTTCATAAGATTAGCAGAACATATGACGTACTGAGACAAATATTTCAGCTATGAAAAATAATCATAAGTCTCAATTTTAGTAGTAAGAAATTCTAATGAAAAAAACTTACTTTCCCCGTTTTTTGCAGCTTCATGAGTTTCCACCAATGTCCCATTGATTTCTTTGGGTAGTAATACTGTAAAACAAATATTACTCATAAGTATTGAGAGTTTTGAGAAGGGGAAAAAAAAAAAAACAGAATACTGCATGCAAAAGTTTAAAGCAGAGGTTCTTAACGTCTTTGATTAATGGAACCCTATTTAATGTCATCTTTCTTTTCGTGGAACTCGTCCTAAAATGGTTAACATAACATAGCACTCCAGGTTCCCCCGTGCCTACCACTATGTCTGGTTTGACCAGTTGGATAGGGCCCTGGAGACAGCTGTATTGATCGGTAAATTGATACACTAAATGTGCTATACATAATGCATGTAATAAATGAAATCATATTCTGACAGACATGATTTTGCTTGCACAATTTTGAACTCACATAAAGATTAAAAAAAAAAAAAACAAAAAACATATACACATACATGCGAGTTCAATTTATTTCAGGTTCAGCATCAAGTCTTCTGCGGTATTTGTTTTAGTCGACGCGCGTAGTTGCAACAGGTAAAAGAAAAAACACCGCCTTACGGGAACCGGGACGTTTTATACGTTCAAAAAATTGATTTTTCAATTTTAGCTGCATAAAATAAGGCACACTTCCCCAATTCCAAAAATGTATGTATTGTGTGGGTATCAAATTCCGAAAGCTAATTAATTTACTATTTAAAATGTAAACAAAAAAGCCACGCCCCTTTTTAAGGGATGGTATCTGAATTGAATGTTGACACAAACTAATGTTTTCTTTCATCAAATATTTCATGATCCAGTTACTTTTACTCTTTTTTACTTCCTTTTACAAAAAAGGAAGTATTGTATTCGCGAAAAAATTTTCACTCAAAAATCGCCCTTAATTTCCATTTTGCTCACCCCCAAATGAATGTTGAGTTTTTTTTTCGATTCGACCACATGCGGAAAAGTGCCTAAGAATGTATAGACACGCGAAATATCCATTTTGACCATCACCGAGGTAATTACAACGACTTTTCTCGTGACGTCTGTATGTATGTGCGTATGTGCGTATGTGCGTATGTATCTCGCATAACTCAAAAATGGTATGTCCTAGAAAGTTGAAATTTGGTACATAGACTCGTAGTGGGGTCTAGTTGTGCACCTCCCCTTTTGGTTGCTTTCGGATGTTCCTAAGGGGGTCTTTTGCACCTTTTTGGGGGGAAATCATTGTTAATTTCGATGTAAACTCAAGTGGCGTTATAATTTGTCGGACACTTGGCGATATATCGCCAGTCTTTTGGTCGCCAAGTTTTGTCGCCAACTTGGCGACAAATTTGGCTTAGTTTTTTTTTTTTTTTGGTTTCAATTTGGCCATTGTTGGTGATATTTAGAGAATAAATATTGAATCACATTAAAATAGCGAATAATGGGGAAATGACATTAAATTGGAGTAAAAGGAAGTCATGTGATGCACACATCAGCTCGTTTCTATTTACATAACGTAAACTTAGAAAATGCCTCGGCGCAAGCAATTTGGGAAGTGTATCGCATGCTTACCAGCATTGTCAAGATCAACACGTTTTCCCTTTTTTCAGAAAACACATTTTTTTAACTTTAGGTACGCTTACATAAAATTCATATCAATGTATGATAATGAAACTTTGTATTATAACATATACAGGCATTTTGCATGTGTTAAACATATTTTTACTTTTGTTTAGGTACTATTGTATTTTTAAAAGGCTAATTTTAGCGAAAAATATCGTACTTTTCCGGGATTTTATGAAATACTATATTTTAACATTTTTTGTGGTTTTTTAATTCGAAGGTAACTGAAAACTAATAGGTTCACTGTAATTTGTGACCTTTTGCCTGTATAGTATTGAAGTTTAGAGTGATTTAATTCAGAATTGTATTAGCTAAGCGTACCTATTTGCAGTCATAAATTTTCAAATTATCGTGCAACTATATATTTTCTATTAACTATTCAAAAATATATTCATTAAGAAAGAAAAATTTTTTTACTGGTTTATAATGAGAAGATTACATTCTTTCTATACAAAAAAGTTTTTAAGTCACACTTGATTTTAAATCGAATAAACACCTTGTGATTTGCAACTAAAAATTTGACTCTTTTCGTTGCCGAGAACGTCCCGGTTCCCTTACGTGATAATGGAAAATCTTCATCTTTTAAACTGCACCAGAATTCCAAAAACCACATTAGTTTAAGATTCCGTTGTAAGAATGAACCGAATGTTGTGTGAATGACAATTTTGTATTCTTGTACTGACATAGCCGACAACAAATATATTTTTCATCCACAATTTGATATTTTTTCTGCTGATTATATGGAAAATACACTGCAAAAGCTTCGTTACAAACTTATGTGTCATCGACTTTTAGTGAATAATTTAAAATAAATCAACTAATGTAAGTTTGGCAGAACCCTTGCATGAACTCCGTGAAACCCTGTGGTTCAGGGGAGCAGAATTTCAGAAAATCTGGTTTTACGAAAGAAATATTTCTTAAAAAACTTTCAGAATAGGAAATCCAAAGCACAATAATTATAGTTTTATGTGGTTTAATAGGGTTGTCTTACAAAACCAAGCCCTTAAACGCCGCGTGTTTCCATTCAGCAATGTACCCAATTTAGTCTTTCAAAATATTTTGAGGAAAACGTTAAACTTCTGCTTTTGCTTACAGCCAATATGATTGCATTAAATCACTTTTCGTCTTGTGAGTTGCAGCACTAGTGCTGTGGGAAAATATTTTTTTCTCGGATGATCCGAAAAAATCATGCGTGTATGTGTGGTTTCTTAGGAAACAAATCTTTGTCTTTTACAGATTTTAAGTATTACTTTTGACGCGAGATATAGAACTGCCACCTGTTTGAAAAAAGTCTGATTTTCTGTGGAATGGCTCACATTGTTTTCATCTTAAACTGACACTAAAAATAATTTTTGCTTTTTTTCGCTCAGTCTCGTCTTTTTGAGCTCAAATTTATTCAACTAGAGCTCAATTTTCAATTTCTCCGAAAGTTGAGCTGAAGTAAGTTGATTTCGTGGAATTATGAAATTTAACGTCCTCTATTAGAGGACATCTGATTGCTTTGCTATAATTACGATGACCCCCTTAGAGGTGCCAGCAAAGTATTGTAGTAGAACTTCCTGATTTGTTCTTATGAGGGACAGCTAAGTGTTATGCTAGAGTCACCATGTATCTTCAGAGGGGACAGTCGAATGTTGTATTGGAACGTTATAATGTCTTCTCAGAGTGGACAGCCCAGTGTTGTGCCAGAATCACGATGTCCCTTCAGAGAGGACAGTCGAGTCTTGTGCTACTCGCAGAATCTCACAATATACTCTTGGAGAAGACACCAAAGTGTTATAACGGAATCACCATGTCCTCTCGGAGGTTACAGTCAAGTATTGTGCTAAAGCTTCATGTTGTCTCCTTAAAAAGGAAAGCTGAGTGTTTTTCCAGAATCATGGTGGCTCCTCCCTCAAGGGCAGCCGAGTATTGTGCAAGAAACTAATGATGTTCACCCAAAGGAGACAGCCGAATGTTTTTCTAGAATCATGATGTCCCCTCAGAGAGGACAACCAAATGTTGTGCTACAACTGCAATATCCCTTGAGAAGGAACAGTGTTGTGCAAATGATTAAAATTTCAGGTCACCCGTGAAAAACATTATTCATTTCCGAGCGTTGCAAAAAAGACAATTCAGGATTAAGTATTAAAAACTTACCTTTTTTGATAGAGCAAATAAAACCCCTCCTTTCGTCGCACTTAAAATTATGGAACTTCATGAATAACGTATATACCATGGAACAGCTTTCATCGTCCCTATTAGGTTCACCTGAATCCCAGTTCTTGAAGTCAAATGGTGTACGGTCCGACCAAACAAATTCATTTCCTAATTTATGAAAAACCACCATGCAATTACGATTAATAGGAAGTTCAGCATGTAAGAGTGATCTCATCAAAAACAACCCCGTTGTAAAAATTTCCCCGCCAAGAAAACCTTTAACTTTTCCGCACAAAAAAGAAAACCTGTATCCTAAACCCAAAAACCCTCAGCCATAAAAAGTTACGATATCTAGTTTGGCCGCCAAGTATCTGCCAAACTATCATCCTCCCTCTTCTGCTTTTTCATCACAGCTACTTCCATTAGAACCTTCTCCCACCTTCAACTCCTCAGAAATATGGATAGATCTTTTAAATTCTTTATCTGGTTTGGCGGGAAGCTTTTCAAAGTGAAGTGGTTGCTTGGTGAGCAAAAAGCTTCCCGCCAAACCAAATAAACAATTTAAAAGATCTATCCATATTTCTGAGGAGTTGAAGGTGGGAGGAGGTTCTAGTGGAAGTAGCTGTGATGAAAAAGGAGAAGAGGGAGGATGATAATTTGGCAGATACTTGGTGGGCAAACTAAATATCATAACTTTTTATGGCTGAGGGTTTTGGGGTTTAGGATGCAGGTTTTCTTTTTTGTGCGGAAAAGTTAAAGGTTTTCTTGGCGGGGAAATTTTTACAACGGGGTTGTTTTTGATGAAATATCACATCTTTTTGCATTGATATTATTACTGTCTGTATTTTTAGAATTGAGAACTTCAAGTCAGAAAATTTTCAATTGAAAAACCGCTGTTTTGTGTTTTTAAGGAACAATAATGGCTAGCCTAATTTTACGTCAAGTTATTTTATGACTATTAAGATTCTATGTTTATTTTGTGAGAATTGGGCGGTTTAAATTTATTGCAATCCTTGTATCCTCTTTGTTGCAAAGAAAACTTCTTGGATAATAAAATACTATATTTTAAATTATATTGTTTTCAAGTATTTTACAACTTCGCAGTATATTCTATTACAGTTTCTTTATTTGACAGATTATTCAACATTTTAATGAAGGTTTCTTTAAATGTTTTACAGCTTGAGGGCTATTTTAATCTAGCTTTTCACTTTTTGTTTAATTACATTTTTTCTTAAATCGTGGATTATTTTACGTTTTATGGGATAATTTAAATTGTTTGGTGATTTATCTTTTTCTTGATAGAAGTCTTTGTCTTGTTTAATACCTAGTTTTGTTTAAAAGTTCATTTAAAAAACGAAATAACGCATGTGATCACCAAGCAAAAGAAAAAAAAACTAAGCCATTAAATATTTTAAGTTTGAATGTGTCAGAAGATCTATACAACTTTACTCAATGTCAAATCGCGGATATCCCAAATTTGCCATAGCGAATGCGCATGTTGCGCGCGGACTAAGCTCATTAAAAGTCTTACTTACATTAATTGCAAAAAAATTTTCAGCTAACAAATTACTGCAAAGCACGGATATCCACACACGTATTTCAAATATTTTCAATTCATTATGTGTTGTTTGTGAAAAATCCATTAATTTTGAAAATAAGCAAACCAATAAAAAAGTGCTATTTTTCGCTTTCAATTAAAAAGTTGTATGTGCCGTATTCATATGCGTACAGTTTCATATAATTTGTCACGTAAAATATTGTAATGGTTTAACCCCAGTTTCGCGCCGATATTTAAAATTTCTTCCCTCCATAAATATATCAAAACTGAAAAACAGGGGGAAGGAAATTTCGTATCGGCAAAACTTTGGGAAGGGGGCGGGGGGGGGGGGAGGACAGCATTCTAATCTCATTCATTAATTTGTTTCTCTGCTTAAGTATAAACAAACAATATAGAATCTGAAAACAGAAAACCCAATGAGCTAAGTCTGCGCGCATCTGCAGTCGCTGTGGCAAATTTGTGATATCCGCGATTTAACTTCTAGTTGCAACTGTTGGATATGTTTTAGTTTTGATTGAATTTCATTTCCTTAGACAACTTTGGAATAACTGTTAGGTCTGTTCTAACCTTGCAATTGCAGTCCGAGATAAACAAACCCTATGAGCTGAGAGTAAGTACATAAGAATTTAGGGAAAATTAGTGATTTTCAAACTTCAATTACTCCGGCCCATGATGTTCCTGGGGGTTGAATTTTTGTATATGTACTCAATGGCCCCCCAAGAATATGTATACAAAAAAATCATTACAGTAGCCTCCCGAGGGGCTGTGATAGAACCCCGGGAAGGTACAATTTGGGGGGTAAAAACGAGGGGGGAAGGGGAGGGTGGTCAAATGGCACAAAAGGCACATCAGTAGAGCACAAGGAATGTGTGTGCGAAATTTCAGCTTGACTCCTTTTTTCGTCTGGGCTGTAACCCTGTGAAAGAAAGTGAAAACTTTTTTGAACATCGAGTTTATAACTTTAATACCTCCTCCCCCTGATAGTCCAGGGGATTGTATTTTGGTTTACAGCGTCAGGGGCCACTAGAGATTGAGTGTACCAAAAATCAACTCCGGGGGTCTTCATGGGGCTGAGATACAAAGGGATGAAAAACCGAAAAAACCTCAACTTGCTCTGTCACGTAATCTTGTTCTTGGTCGCTTTTTTTCTTTCGGTCTTTGGCGGTGGATTTGCTTCTGTTGGCTACTGACGTTTGGTTTCCTTGGCGGGGCGGGACGCTCCCGCGTCCCGTGATACTTATTCCATGTTAAATCATTTCGCTATTTAATTTGTATAAAATACAACTTTCAAGAAAGGACGTACTAATGTATATCATATTGCTCCTGGTTGTACAGAAAATCAATTTCTCATTTATAAATAATGATCTGGAAAACAATTGACTACGCATGTTGACGGCTAATGCTGTTTTCTGTCTTATAATTTAGTCTATACTTTAATTAATAACAAAAAATTCAATTCAAAATATCTTATTACGCAAAAATGTGTTTAAAAGCATTTGAAACAAAAAGTTCCATCTAAAACTGAACGAGCTTACTTTACTATATAGGAGAGAATGGAGACAGTTAATTACCTTTTTTGTTGGAGCTTATATCCCTTACTTGAATCGATGAAAATAAACGATCTCGTGTTACATATTTAACAAGCCCTTTTCCCGTCAAAATGCTATGGCTTTTTGTAATTTATTGATTGTAGTAAAACATTTTTAAGAAAACTAAAATTAGGTAAAATGATCAAATCTCCTTTATACAAGAAAAAATGATCCAACAGGACAAGTTCATTCTTTTAATGATTATTCAGATAGACTCATTTTTGCTGCTTGCTTGCCAATTCTATCCCAAACGTGACCAAAAATGGAAAGTTTGTAATTTTACGATTAAACTGTTTCTGTTTTTTAACGATCAACATACTAGTAATGAATTATCATATAGGTATAATCCACACTGTAAAATAAAAGATTTGTTGACGTCTTTTCAGCCCCTACCTCCTTGTACTTTTCGGTGAAGTCCCATGTGCAGTTGAAGTCCAAAATGCAGTGCATCTTTGGAATACAGAGCAAATTGGTGCAAGACGTCTGCTTCTGCTTGAGAATGGATGCTTGCGAGAGTTCCACCTGATCAAGTAAGAGATAGTAATACATTATTTGCATTAATTTTTCATATTTACAAATTTCATGTAAATTGTAGAGTCGTGCAAGAAAAAAATGAAACAACTCTGCCGCATTTTAAGACTTTAAGGTGTTTTTGAATAATGTATTCTATGTAACTCAATTATTAATATGTTGTTAAGGTGCTGTGTTCATATTACGTCAATGTGACTTCAACATATCATCGACATCTCATTATTGTCACGAATTTGATGATGAATCGTTGGTGACAAAAGTTGGCAATATATAGCCAAAGTGCTCGCCAATTTTTAACGTTAATTCATTCTCCATTGCAAGTAACATCGATTCACAAAAAAAAAAAAAAAAAAAAAAAAAAAAAAACCTTTTTAGTGCTTCTAATTTGAAGGCTATGCCATATGCACGTGAGAACGTGTAGGAAAAGTAATGTCCGCATTTATTCGGGGGTGAGTAAAATGGAAAATTTGGCAGAAATTTGAGAGAAAAAAAGCCTTCTTGTGTTCTTTTTGAACTTTCATTTTCAGAGGGGCGAAAATTCTAAATTTGGCAAATGGAACCATTCCAAATTTTGCCGAATTATTAAAGACTTAAGTTCATGCAATGAAAAGGAACAATCAGGCATTTATAAGCTGTGTGTAATATTCTGATTCCAAATTTTCCGAATTGCCAAAGTTTGCGAATCAGACATTTTTGGGAGGTCTCAGTGTTCACCCTTGACTACCCATCGGAGCCTCTCAGAGTTTTATGATTACAATACTTCGTTTACTTAGTATAGCTTGACCGCGGAAAGATGACGGCAGAAATGGCAACGGAACGGACCACTTCATTTTTAATATACCTGTATACGTGTATAATAGGTAGAATCAGCGTGTTCGCGCTAGCAAGGAACACGCAAGCAGTAAAGGTTTTACTGATAGCGCGTTCTCGTTGACCAAATAAAGTGTTCTTTTTCGCCTCCGCATTATCCGCCATTTCTCCGTGGTCAAGCTACAGAAGGAATTAAAACACAAAAATTTTGATTTTTTTCCGTTACCTTTTTGTAAACACATAAAGCTCGCTTCGTACCACGTGACAGATTTTTCTGTTTCAAAGAAGTAGCACATGTCACCACCGAGATCTTTCCACCCTTCTGCTTCTTGGGGACAGACAGCTCCTTCTATAGAGGGTGTCAACAACGGCGGTGTATCTTTCAAAATACAAAAGAAAAATGCAAACGTACATACGCACAAATATGGCATGGTTAGAAAGAAAATGTAGTCAGTTTGTCTAACTCAGTAAGTTGACGTTTTCCGAAAATTTCAGCAAAAAGTTCAAGATTACGTAGTTTTTAAATTTAAGGGAAAGATATGTATTCCAACATGTACGTACAGGAGACTAGATACAGTTGATATATATATATATATATATATATATACAAGGTTCAGTTGATGTAAAGGCTTTAATTTTCAAATGTGTATATGCCCAGAACTGAGATCTTTAGGAAGAATCCACACTTCAACAGACTTTGTCTGATTTGACCTTTGTACACGCCGTAGAACCAGTTTTTTTTTTTTTTTTTTGTTTTAGAGTTATTCCTGAAAAAAGTTGTTTGTACTTAAAAGTTAATTTTTATGGTTCGCTTTTAACGACCATGTGAAGTCTTTAAGTGATTATATGATTTATGGAACATGTATTCATAGTGTAAAGTGGTTCAGATTTAAACACATGAAAAATGCTTCCGAAGTTCTTATCAGAAACGTTTAAAAATGGTTGTCACAACACTGACAACTTTTAAAAAGTTCATAAAATGAAGCCTGGATGAGTAACAAAGGAAATAAAATGTCAGCCCAAAAAAAATTTGGTTTAGGTATGAAGAGAGTTAAAAATACTTCCCACATGCAAAAAGTCTTTTATATTTGAGAAAGCCTCATACAAATTTTATTTTGTTAAAAAATAGGTTGCAATAACTTACCAGTTAAACTTTCACACAAAAAGGCATACTTCCTGGTACAGATATCGGTACCCCCAATTTTGACCATTAAGTCGAGATGCACACGTTCCCTCTGTCAAATATTGCTTTTGTTTGCTCCATCTATTGTATCCTACGAACCATCCGGATGACCACGTTTGGACGTTGGATTCCTAAAATCAAATTTCTTGGTTAAACAGTTTTTTTCTGAGCCTTATCCGTTGCTTAAACTAGTCGACGTAGATAAAAACCAACTAATGTGCTGTCGCAAAGATAAAACACATGTCAGTCATTGGAGAAACGAGTCCATTCCAAAAAATAGGTAGAGAAGGAATAAAAGACATGTGCCGTATTTACAAGTTTAGCGACATTTTACCGATATGAATGTATTTCCTTTAAAACAAGTTTTATAAAACTGAAAAGAATTTGTTAATCGAAGCCACAAAAAAAAGTACAACATTTTCGAAAACTATTAGGAGTTTAAAATCAGCAGCATTTATTCTATTACTTCAATGTATAATGTAAACGAGATTGTTGTAAATATCTTGATAGAACTAATGTAATTATTTATTCATCATTTGCTGATTGAATTTTATTGATGTTTATTTTTATTACAAAGGATGAAGTAAATAGTTTTGATGGTTATTAATTAAAGCTGTTAAACCAGTGGAACTAAAAACATGTATTTCTAATTTATTTTCGTTTTGTGATTTTTAATACTTGAAATGTTTAAGTTGGTGCAATAGCTACCTTTATCTGACTTGTAGTAAAAATTAATCTTTGCGTTCTCTATTGTAATCGTATGCTCGCCAGTTCGTTGAATTTCCCTCTTGGTATTGCACCTTCATGAAAATAGACTCTCCTAAAATTAGTAGTGGTCAAGGGTCATCTCTTGATTACCTGAATTTACCACTTATATCCTGCTTCACAAGAATTGAGAGCAGAACAAAGAGGGTTCCTGTTTCGTTGCCATTTTTTTGCACTTGTTAACATCTCCTTGCTGAATTGACGATCTTGATCATCTTCTAGACCGAAATTTAGCTGGCCAAGATTTTTTTTTAAATTCAATTGTGTTCCGGCAAAAACTGCCGCTTCCATAAAGTTTACTCAAAAAGAAAGATCACTTAAAGTATTTTTAGAGGATACCATTTTCAAAATATGGAATTTTAATACAAATTGCAAGACTCGAGACATGCATTTATTTACGAACGTAAGTTGCTTACGGAGACAAAAAAAGGAAACATATTAAAATTTATAAGTGTACATTTTACGTATTTATAAGTGACAGCTACTTTCTTACTTTTATTGAAATCCCAATCCATACTTTCTCTGTATATTCTTTGAGCATATAGTCGAGAAAATAATCAGTTCTGATGTCTCTAATAGTAACCAGATATCCAGAATAGTGATCTCTGCAATAGTCTTCGGCTTCTTTCCAGGTTTTCTTTTCTTTGATTAAGTTATAGCAAGAATTATGAAACTTCCATCCTGAATTATTATCTTCCGAGCAGTATCTTGCGTCCAATGGTACGTTGGCGACAGAATACTCGATTGTATCTAATGAGAAAATAAATAATCAAATAATAGTCAACTGCATACTCTTTCATATACAATGGGTAGGGTTGGGACGAATAACCGACATTTATTGTATCCTCTAGAGGTAATACAATAGTTGCGATAAAAACCTGGATTCATTCTAGAAGCAAAAGTTTTACGTCGTGCGGCTCTAATAAGTTGAGGCCCGACCCTGACAAGGTAAACTTCTTTATGATAAAATTAAGGAAGGGTCATTGAAGGTGAAATTAATCTCTGTTCAATGAATTCATAGACAGAAAGTAACCAAAAGGTTTTAGAAGGTTTGCTGCTTGACAGAGATTTTGGAGATTTTCTCTTTAATAAAAAGGTTAGCTAATAGGATTCGAAATCGTTGACTGCTTGGTACCAATTTGTTCTTGTACAAGCCAAACATGTGATTGAGACTGCCAAATGGCGATGTATTTGTTCACATCTATTCTATCTTTCCCGTGAACGCAGTATAGATTACTTTCGTAGTGGTATTGCAAAGGTATTCCAACTCAAATTTTCCTTTTTCCTTGAATTTCTCCCAAAAGAATTAAACATTGTCAAGCTCAAATTATCACAGTCGCTTTGTACCATAGGCCTTACGCGTGTATACTACCCAATGCCAACGAAAGGCCGTGTCAGCCTAGGAGCCCGATTTGGAGCTCTAGTTGCATTAATTTAAGAAGGTTTATGGGGGGGAGGGGATCCCTCTCCCCAGCCGGGTAACCACAGTGACTAGGGCTCTCGGTGGTCCTGACATTACCTATTGACCCTACTGTCATGAAAGCAGAACATGCGCAAGCGCAAAACGTGAGAGGTGAAGCTATCGTTGCTGTTGCTTCTGAAGTGAATCCATAATTAGTTATTAAATCCAAGAATCCGATACTAGTTTTGCGCATTGGCAAAACGCTAAATTTTTTCGACTAAATGTTTACTGGTAAAGAATATATTATTACCTTTTTGGCAAATGAAAGGAATATCAGCATCACATTGAAGATCGTTCCATTCACCATTCCGTGGATTCGGGAAAAATCTTAATTCAACGCAATCTTCCTAAACGAAGAAAAATACCAAATTTATTGCTCTAGATCTTAGAGCAGGAACTAAAATGGAGGGAGCAAGCCCAATCATTATCTTAGCCAAAGCTGAGGAAAATACCCCAAGTCACGTGACTCAACACCGACGAATGGGTGACACGTTTTGCGTGAAACTAGCGAAATTTCTCTCTTTCTTTGCTTTTAAATCTATCACGTGACTTGGGGCCTGGGTTTCATGGCTGAAAGTCCTCACTCCCTCTATTTTATCTATTCTCAATGCTCTAGATGGATTTAGAGAAATGTTTATAAAATGCACTCAAAGCGTAATTTTTGATAATAAATTACTCCCTCAGGTAATTGAAAACTTTCAATACTTCATGTCTAAGGGTCGGACCATGGTGTAAACACAGGGGACTTCAAACTTTCTAATGCCCATTTTTTTCCCAAAGGGTTGTCCATTATTCATCTCACACTTTTTAAATAACATTTCACCCCTCCCCCCCCCTCCTTCCAACCTGTCACATATTTTTTTCTGAAACATTCTTATTTTAAAAAAAAAGCGTGATTTCACACTTCTCGTTACTCCTCCCTCTTGTCAAATACTCATACCCCATCTTAGTGGGACTTTATTTGTGGACAGCACCTAAAAATTGTTTTGTTCCCCCTCCCCCGCCTTCAATTTTTCATAATAATCAAATTTCATCCACGATATTCTGCAGCTATAATTTGTTAAAGGGTTAGAAAAACAATTCCTTATTTTATGAAAAGTAGTTTTTATATATTCTATACTAACAAAAGGTGTAAGTTGAAATTTGACTTTTTTTCCGTGCTTTAGTTTTAGCGAGAACCATATAAGCAAGCTTGTAAGATAAAATTGTAACACTTGGCTGCAAAAAAAGGAAAATTGAAATTTTTTTCTAGTATTAATTGTTTGTAATACAGGACACAAGTTGCAAGCCAAATGAACTCTTAAAAGGAACTGGCGACATGCATAGGAAATGCGCACTGTGTATCATGGTTAGGCCTTAGAGCAGGAACAAGTAAATGGAAAGAGCTAGTCCGATCATTGGCATAAAGTGGAGACGGAGAGCCCAAGTCACGTGACTCAACAACAACGAATGGTTGAAGTGTTTTGCGTGAAATAAGCGAAAGAAACCTGATTTCTCATAATGCTTTGCTTTAAAATCTGTCACGTGTCTTGGGGTATTTGTTTCATGAATGAAAGGCTTTACTCCCTCCATTTTATCTCTTCTCAATGGGTTAGCCGAAACAGAATCACCCATAGCTAAACAAAGAAATTTCAGCTCTATTGGCTAGCAAACTAGACAATGCATACCAGATAAAAAATTTAGTTTTTCTCAAGCATTCGCAGTAGGAATCAGTTTAGGAAGTTGAAGGTTTAAAATTCCAAATTTTGGAGTTGGAGTTGACAATTCTGCCTCAAAATCCTCAACTCTGCCAGTGCTTGCAGAATGAAAGTCTTTCTGATTTAGTAGTAAAGGGGTCGGAGTCGCGGTCTGAGTCGAAGGCTCTAAAATTGCCAGAATCGGTGCCGGATTCTTTCATTTTCCCTCCGACTCCACTGTTCTGGTTTTTCTTTCTTTTGCAGCAAATTGCATTTCACATCATCTGTTAGTATCATTGAGAAGAGATAAAATAGAGGAATTGAAGACTTTCATTCGAGAAACCAAGACACCAAGTCACGTGATGAATTTTAAAGCAAAACATTTTAAGAAATCTGGATTCTTTCGCTTGTTTCACGCAAAACGTGACAACCATTCGTCGTTGTTGAGTCACGTGACTTGGGGTCTTTGGGTCAGCTTTTGCTGAGCTAATGATTGGACTTGCTCCCTCCATTTTGATTCCTGCTCTAAGGTTGGTATCGCTATTAAACTTCTAAGATCTTGTTCGGATACGCTGTTTTATGTGTAAAAACTTCATAACTTACGTTGTGGTCTCTTTCTCCGGCAGGCTCATTCGGTGCCCAGTATGTGTAGGTAACAGGCGAACCGTCTTCCCACTGATAATCGCCTTCCTTTCCTCTATCGTTCAAACCGATCCATACCCCAAACCTTTCCACTTCCAACAGGAATGTAGCATTGATGAAATCTAAGTGGGAAGGAAATTTAAAACTTTGAATAGTACGTAGGTCAGTCAGAAGGTTAGTTGCGCTACTTCATAAATTTGTTCCATCAAGGACAATTTTGGTGAAATTCTGTGGTAACACTTCAGACATGTCCCTTTATCATGTGATGAAGCGGTTTCCCCAAGGCAGGTTTAGTTTTTCTGATTATCAGTCGCAAACATGTCTCGACAGCTGCAAGTAGCGTCCAAATTGGAAATGCCTGCAGTGATTCGATTTTGTGATGAAAAAAGTGCAACTGCACTGAGGAATTTATGGGCAGTAGCATGAAATGTATGGTGAAAATGCAATGTCACGATAAGCTATCGTGAAATGGTGCATCATGTTTGAGAATGGACGTACAGATATTGACGACGCTGAGTTCGAGGAAAGACCAGTTTAGGTGGGAAGTGTGGGATCAACTTCCCTAGCCGCCTTAACCTTTCACCTCCTGACTTCGATGTTTTTAGTCTCATGAAACAAGAACTTTCCTAGCGACGATACCTTTCGGATGACGAAGTGAAAGCTGCAATCCAATAATAGTTATCGGACATTGGATTTCTTTGCAGAAGGCATCGAAAAACTTCTACCACGCCTCGACAAATGCTTAAATAACGGAGGTGGTTACGTTAAAAAGTAGATTTTGGATGGAACTTTAAGAGTAACAATAAAGTTATTATAAAATTTCAATCTTTTTTTTTTTTCTTGAGCAGTGCAACTAACTTTCTGACTGACCCTCGTATTTTCGTATCCCAAACATACGAGGGACTAGACAAAAGTAAGGTTCCCTTCAATTTTACAAATATACAGTACTGTCTATTCTCATAGAAATTTACGTCGTTGGAAAGAAAAAACGTTTCTCTACTTTTATGCATAATCGCCATTTTTTTCCTAGCATTATTGTTGAATGTGCCCTATCTTCTGTATCGAGTGTCACAGAATTCCAGTGCCAACCCATTGAGGAAGTTGTTTGTTGACTGTTATGCCCCACTCAGGCGGTGGAATTCTGTGACACTCGATACAGAAGCTAAGGCACCGTCGACAATGCACAGAAAAAGATGGCGATTGTGCATAAAAATAGAGAAACGTTTTTTCAATTTTTATGCATCATTTTAACAACGTAAATTTCAATGAGAATAGATAGTGCTGTATGTTTGTAAAATTGATGAGACCCTTACTTTTGGATCGACCCTCGTGGATGAAATAGTTTGAACTTTTTAAGCTTTCGATTTAACCGATTTGTGAACACGATTTCCCTTTCTTGAACTTAAAACTGCATTCGAGTCTTACTGCACGGTACTCAATGAAAAGTAACTTTTTTTTAAACATAGTTACAAATATCTGATTTTTGTGTAAAATTATGTGCTGAATTCAAATTATGAGAAAAAATTTTCTCCAATCTCCCATCCATTTTTGTTACATGCAACTAAAGTTTGAAAGAAATATATATTCACATTTTTGATTCCTGCTAAAAAATAATCAAAAAGGATGATAGGCAAGTATTTCTTCACTTCGACAAGGCGAGGCCGTACAAAGATTATCTTCTTTAAATTTTACTTCACTAACACATGGAAATTCTTGCTTTTAGTATTGAAATCAGTCACCAGTGTTATGAATAGGATCAGCAAAGTTGGTGAAAAAGTCTGGATTTACATGAAGTTTCTGGAATAATAGGGTCATTCTCTTTGTATTATTATATCCAATTCTCTCCTAGTGAATGGCAAATAATTAAAACAATAGAAATATTCTAATGAATGTTGAATAATTGAAACTGTATCTGTTATATGCGTTAATTAATGACACATAATGGGGTGGTTTCCGTTAGTCAAAAGTACTACTTTTAGTCACTAAAATTGATAGAAGCAGCAAAAAAAAAAAAAAAAAAAAAAAAAACGAAGTGAGAAAAAACTGTCATTTTCGCAAAGTGAATTTTTAATTAATTTTTTAAAATGTCCGATTTTGAAAATAAGGCGTGGTCTTTATGACGTCCCAAATGATGTATTTTGGCGCATCTCTCTACCGCGTTTCCACGTTATGATGACCAAGAAGCGAATTAGATGTAGCGCTCTATATGCTTGATATCAACCATATCGTTGCCAACACATGTGAGCAAAGAAGCGAATTAAATATTTTTTCTGTGAATGACATTTCATTATTTGTGACGTCATCGGCAGAAGCCGTAAACAATGAAAGCGCTCCGATTTAGGTAATTTTTTTTTAATGTTAAACCTAAACAAATTTATCAAAAAATGGTCAGATCCTATGTTTTTAAGCATGCTTTTTCAGAAAAAAATACTTTTAAAATTTTGGAAACGACTTTATTGGAATCATCGAAACTATGCACCAATGAATGACAAATAACTCAGAACACTTTGTATGTGAAATAAAGAATAATTAAAGTAGTAGAAATTGCACACAACTGACAAGTAAGAGACTTTTTTTTGTTGTTTGACGTACACTAGTACGGCTGGGTAAATATAAGTTAAAATATTAGATAATCGTCGTAGATGAATGACAAATAACTTCTTTACTAATAATAAAGCTGAAAGTCTCTCTGTCCGGAGGATGTCTGGATGTCTGGATATCTGTAGGATGTCTGTAGCATGTCTGTGACGCGCATAGCGCCTAAACCGTGCGGCCGATTTTCATGAAATTTGGCACAAAGTTAGTATGTAGCATGGGGGTGTGCACCTCGAAGCGATTTTTCGAAAATTCGATGTGGTTCTTTTTCTATTCAAATTTTAAGAAAAAAAATATCATAAGATGGACGAGTAAATTACGAAATTATCATAACGTGTAACCGTAACATGGGCACAAGCCAATTGGCGAGATACGAAATTATCATAACGTGGAGCCGTAAGGTGGGTACAAGTCAACTGGCGAGAAAATTCACCATACATTATTTGTAAATATTCAGGCGAACCAAAAGACCTTTTGATTTTTCTATTACGGGCAAAGCCGTGCGGGTATCACTAGTTACTAATAAAAAAGCAGAAAGTCTCTCTGTCCGGAGGATGTCTGGATGTCTGTAGGATGTCTGTGGGATGTCTGTGACGCGCATAGCGCCTAAACCGTTCTGCCGATTTTCATGAAATTTGGCACAAAGTTAGTATGTAGCATGGGGGTGTGCACCTCGAAGCGATTTTTCGAAAATTCGACGTGGTTCTTTTTTTATTCCAATTTAAAAAAAAAAAACTATCATAAATTACGAAATTATCATAACGTGGAACGGTAACATGGGCACAAGCCAATTGGCGAGATACGAAATTATCATAACGTGGAACTGTAACGTCGGTACAAGCCAATTGGCGAGAAAATTCACCATACATTATTTGTAAATATACAAGCGAACCAAAAGACCTTTAATTTTTCTATTACGGGCGAAGCCGTGCGGGTGCCACTAGTAAATAATAAAAACTGCACCAAACTATGACACATAAGTAATCGAAACAAATGAAAGTTTTTACGAACTTTGTTCTTCTTGGCTATGAATTGAAGCCAATGTTCCTCCAAGATTGGAACACTCCTCCGATGCCTTTTGCCAGCTTTTTCTCGCTCGCTTGTTTTTGCCTCCGAACTTGTAGCACTTGTTATCTACGAACGATATCGTAATTGAGTTGCAAGTAGGAAAAAGTGGGGCGAAAGAAAAATTTAAGCAAATGAAGTATTCCAAAATGAACAAAATGGGAATTCGTTTCGAAATGTGCAGCACATAAAGAGAGAACATTGTATTTTACAGTTAGTAAAACAAGTATTGAAATATATACATTTTATTTTTTCATTTTTGGCAGTAAATTTGTACCTATAAAAATGTAAAATTATAGCTATGATATGGAGCAAATTGATGTGTAAAATACATTATGATGAAGTATTTTGCATTTGAAATGTTTTTCTTTGAAAAAGAAAGTGTACTAATAAATGTATAAATACAAGAATTACTTAAAGAATGAGTAAATAAATGAATGCTTATTAATTAATTCTTGAATGATAAATCAGTAAACATGCAAATGAATTCATGAGTATGAATGGACAAATAAATAATAGAAACTGTTCCCCTTTGCTCTACATAAAATCAAGAAATTGTACTTCACATTCAATGTCAAAACATGGCTAATGTTAAATAACTGAATGCTACCCTGAACATCAGTACGTTTCAATTAACATTTGAAACGTTAATAACAATGACTTTATTTGTGATGTATCAAAAATAAGTTTTATTATTTTAAATGATAACTAAATTTCTGAAATGGCCTGTGCTAACATGTACTTTACTGGTCTGAAGCAAGATTTTTTTGAGTGTAGTCAACAACATGTTTAATAACATAGTTAAATTATTGCCGGATAGGTGACGACTCAAGCAGGGTAGAAATGTTATGAGTATTAATGAGATATTTTGCCTAGTTTTACTTCATACAAGGAAGTAAAAATAATCGTCACTTGAATATTTCTTAACTCTTATTTGGAAAATATAGCTCCTGGACTTCTTAGCAAACCCTCTAGGAATCCAACTAATATGCAAAACATAACCCTTGACTAGGCGCATAAAGTACTCATTAAACCAAATATCGATTATCTTTAAAAATTATAATATCACATCGATTGTAAAATTAAGATACTTACTAAACAAATACCATCCTTTAGAACAAGCCATAATAGCGTCAGATAATTCTTCTGGGATGAATTCTCTTCTGTTCTTTGCCATTGCTAGAAAATAATTAGTTAAACTTTACTATTTTTAAGTTTTGCGGGGTGATCGGAAAATTTGTAGCCAAACTTTGAAGGGTAATCCTTATATATTATTTCTGTAGCCTGCTTTTGGTTTCTACGCGAGATTTTCCTCAATTCTTGATCAATTTCTTTGATTTACACCTTATTTTAATGCTTATCGTGCATGCTACTGACGAAAAATAGACCCACGGTCTAAAAATTGTTTTTTCGGGCAAAAACACCTGTTTTAAAGAACCAGAATGAGGTTTTCGGTTAAATTTATAACTTTAACTTGCACTGTCACCGACAGAGCTGAATAGCTTGATCGGCAGAGCGTTCGACTGGTAACCAGGAGAGTGCGTGTTCGGGCCCACGTTCGGACAATCTGCAACAAAAAAATTAGAAAAATATCGCGCATTGCATGGACAATGAATAACAAATATGAAAGAATACATGAGATAGAAACGCTCCTAGCTGTTATGAAAACTTGATGCAACACGGAGCTAAATTGATACTCAATTGTAAGGTTTTTTTTTTTTTTTTTTAAAGCTTTGGCTCCGGTAAGAAAATTAAAGCATAATGTAAGCGAAAATATAAGTATCAGGTTTCAGATTTCAGACTACAATGGAATTGTTTTTTGTTTAGTAAAATATAATAAATCATATGTTTAAATATAGATTCTTTTAATGAGTTTTTGACTCTTTGTACAAATTAAAAAAAAAAAAAAAATACTACCTCAATTTAAAGGGTAATATATATATATTTTTCTTCTTTTTGCAAAAAAAACAAATAGCGTATCACATTTTTACTACATTTGGAAAGCTACGCTTAAAAAAGAACTTAGTTCAAATTATTTTGTATTTTAACCGTGCTGTTAAATGATGAACACGTGCTGCCATCTAAGCCATAATGGTTCAAACAGCCTGCGATAACAAATTGTAAAAATTTTCAAAAATAAAAACACTTCTCGGCAAGAAAAAAAATTTAAAATTAACCTGTGGGTCTTTTTTTTTTTTTTTTTCCGGTAGAGCGTTCGGCTATAAACTGTTTGAACTTCGGGCCAGTTCGGGCTGTCCGACATAATAGCAAATTTACATTAATATTACGCATTACATGTACTCATAACATACAACAGATAACACACGTAATAAAATAAATGCAGTGGGAATGCTATTTGGTGTTTCGACTCCTTTATGCAGGCTACAGTTGACTGCTAATCGAAGGGTGTTCTTCCCTTTTTTTTAAAGCTTTGAATCCGTCCAGACCACTGAGCATAATGTAAGCATCAAAAAAAAAAAAAAAGTATTAGATATACCTCAAGGGAATCCTTTTTGTGCAGAAAATCATTTTCATTGTATGCTGAAATGTAGATTTTTCTAATAGCAGTGTTTGAAATTTGCACAAATGAAAAAATACTACGCCAAATTAAAACTACGAGTTTCATAATCTTTAATTATGTATTCGAATACGACAGAAAACATTAAAATTATTATCAACTTCATTAGTGAGAAATCATTTTCTACTCCTCTGCTTTCGGCTGAGGAAAAAAAAAAACGTTTTGTCTACGTTCGAAAAATTACACTTAAAAAACGAACTCAGTTCAACTGGTTTTGGTTTTGAATTTTAAGTGTTCGATTAAAAGAAAAACAAGTGCGGGCATTTAAGCCGTATAGGTTAAAGAAGCCTGCTATGGGAAATTGTCGAATATTCAAAAATAAAAACACTTATTTTTTAAATCGAATTTATTACATCTCTAGAATGTTTGTTTCAATCGCTACGTGAGATCTTCCTCATTCTTTAATCAAATTCCATGTTTTACGAAAAATTTTAAATCGTATCATGCTGGCTAATGACAAAACATAGACGCATGATATTATTATATTTTTTTCGGCAAAAAGCTTTTTTACTGTGTTTTATTACGCATTCCTTCAATGAATAGCATTCGAAAAGGAAGGCGCAGTTGCTAGATTTGTTGGCGCGTCGTACTGTTAATCAGAATGGCACCAGTTCGAATTCGTGCCACTAAATATCTCTTTAATGTTTCTTTTTTTTTCCGTCAGATGCTCACATGGGCAGGACTGTATTTGCCACAACCTGTTTTTTCACATGCAAAATTACTGATTTTTCACGTGTCACTCAGCCACACTTTTAATGATATTTATATTTGCATTGAAAATACGTACAACCAAAAGGGGAGCGATGATCAAATGATCACAAAGTTGTATTTAACGAGGTTTTATTACTGATGTCTTCAAATTACATGCCTTCTCTTGTGCGCTTACGTTTTTCGGTTTTTCTTCATAATATTCTTTCTTTGAAATTTTTAAAGAGCGAAATGCCTTATGAAACGATTCGAAGTACAGTGCGGAGTTCCGCACGGGTCGACTAGTGAGAATTTATTACGCAAACGTAATTTGACACAAGAATTTAGATAAAGATTCAAATCAGTTGTTGAAATTCGTGGTCAGCAGCTACTCTTGCGACAAGCGTCGCAAAGACGAGAGATTCTGAGAAGCTTTCAGCGATCGCTGAGAAGTCGTTGCGACACATGAGTCTCAACAAATGTTTTAAATCTTCCTTAATTCTTTAAGGCATGATTTTTTTTTCTTCAGAAAAACTAGCTCAAGAGATTGATTTTTTTTTTGAAAGAAAATTAATATTTGCGTAGTGTAAGTTATTTTTTGCGATTTCAGTTCAATCCCGCGGGATTGAGTGCGGCGCGGGATTAAGAACCCTAAACATAGTACACCATTCCTTTTGTCAATGCTCAGGGCTCGTATAAACTGACTTGTCGTCCATTTTGTTGCTATACTTATTTACTTGCCAGCGTTAATTTTGTTCCTTGGAGAAAAAGAAATGTCATATTAGGACCGAATTAATTAGGACCATTAAGTTTGTTCCAAATCTGGCATTAGTCGTGATTGTTCCATGACTGATATTATATATATATATAATATATATATATATATATATATATATATATATATATATATATATATATATATATATATATATATATATATATATATATATATATAGGGTGGTCCTTATTTTCGAAGTTGTAGATATTTTATGCGACGCCCCCTCAATTTGTTCCATTATACAAATAAATGATCCTTGTAAAATTTTAAGTCAATCCATGAATATTAACCCGTGCCCCTAGGGCCCCCGTTTTTGAGTTTCGAAGAAAAAAAATGCGGATTTTCTCATTTTTATGTAAAAATATTCTTACGTTTCATATGTAAGGTAATTTTGAACCTCAATATATGTTGTTACTTCCAGACTGACCATTTTCTCACTTTCATTCTGTAAAATTTTACATGTTACAAAAGGTACATGTACACCAATGACCTTGGGTTAGGCATAACACTATTCTGCGCTTCTTTCAAACCCAGCGGCAGGGGAACATTTCTTTTCACCAAGATGGACATAAGGGATTCTAAAGGCAATTAATGAATGGCCTAAGCCATTAATGAATGATCTTTGAGAACAACAAATTGCCTTCTTCAGGCTTTGGGGGTGTTGATTTACAAAATTTCATGTGTAAAAGGTGTGGCAAATAGGGTTGCTAGGTTTCAAAGCAATAAATATAAATAATGGCAATTATATTTTAATTCGCTGTTCTTTTGTTACAAATATGCTTAAATGTTTATGCAATTTTTTATTCTTAAAATATAAATTTTGAAAAATCCTCGATTACTTTAACATAAAAATGACTGGATTTTCCATATCTAAAATATAAATTAAAAAAATTCCATACCGGAATAATGTAATAATCTATACTTTAAATTGATTTTCTTCTATTTCAGGATATAGTCCTTTATTATTGTCAATTTTTTCTTACAATTCACAAGATTTAGAAACCGAAATGGGCATCTAT